>NC_041037.1:20047384-20347384 GCF_900634625.1 Parambassis ranga
ATATCAGAATTGACTGAATAAAATGACACTGTAACTGTTTGATTCATTTTCTTCTTCCCCATCTGGTTATCTGCTTCATCATCTTAGTGAGTCCTTTTAGAAAAGGCACCATTGTTTCTACAAACTGATTTCTGTGATGTTTCTACATAGACAGCTCTTTGAATGTGTTTTGTTGAAAATAAAGAGTAGACCACATCGTGCATTGTAGATGACTGTATTTCTTAGTTCTTTCATCACAGAATGTCACATTTAGACAGCAACAAACACATTACACATACATGTATCACCATCACAAGAATCCATGGCTTCACCATGGCAAAACACAGAGGTTGTTCTGAGCACAGTTTCACTCAACCATGGCTTTTATAAGTACATACATCTACATCTGTATCCTAAAAAAACACAAACAGCAGAGAATGAAAAGCTCTGAACATCGTAATGCTCCGACTACTTTCAGATCCTGTCTGGGTATTGTAAGCAGCCTGTAACTCAATAAATACAAAATAAATACATACAAAAATAAAGAGGTCTGCAACAATAAATACATTTACTGGCATCTGTGTAAAATTACTTGCAGACCCTGTCATTTTTTTACAGTGCATGGAATGAGATGTCTATTGTGCTACATGTGCCTTTGTACAGTGAACAGGTTATTATTACATGTAAGAGCCCAAACCGTGTTTTAAGCTGTGAGAGTGGCAGGTTTATTTTTATTGAACACAGACATGGAGTGTTATTGTGTTTAATCCATGCAATAACATGAACATATATGCAGAAAACCTTCGTATTATCGTTTTGTTTCAGATAAATGTCATTTTAACCTGCAGCTTTTAATGAATGGAGATGATCACATTTGGTTAGTGAATAACACAAAGTTAGGTAAGATGCACTCATGTGTCCCATGCATAGTGACAGCGCCACCCAGACACTCTCACATCATGTTAAAGAGACTTTATGTTGAACACTAGAACAACTATATTTCTTGGTATTATTTAGTCATCTTATGACTCGAGTAGATGGTGTACAAAATGTTGTCTTTATACAAATCCCCCCTTTATGGATTTCTTAGATCTACAACAAGTTCTTACTGAACCTAATCAACAAGCTCTGAATCACTGTAGTCACCAGTGGTGGGGTTGGGTCAGTCAGTCAGTCGGTCAGTCGGTCAGGGAGTCAGGCAGTACATCAGCATCTTCTCTGTGCTTATAACAAATCGAAAATCATGTTCCACCACAGCTTTACTACACTTGCAGCGCTGGGATTAATGTCTGATTATTATGGAAACTGGTAACTGACTTTGAACGTGAACACAAATCTGATGCTTATGTTTTGCTTAAAATGATATAGAGGTAGGTGATGGTGACATGTAGCAAGACAGCAAACTGTATAAATATGCACCATCTGAGATTTTACATGTAGCATATAGTTGTACAAGGTTGTGAAGCAGGATCACTTTATTGGGAATTAGAAAGTAGACATTTATGTCTCATATTGTTCTATAAAATATTACATACCACAGTTTTATTTTGACAGAAATTATAGCTATATATTGTAATGGAGGAGTTAACATAAATGGAACCTAAGGATCACGATAATTTGGCTTTAGGATACCAGCACAATGTGTCCATGAGGCCTCCAATCATACACCTTTAAATGGAATTTTTTACTCAGGTGACCTACCACTTCCAAATTTAGGATGAACATTTTCTATTCACATGAACTTGTATTATGTCCTGTCTCCACATGTCTACAGAATGTTTGCTTTTACTGGGTTTCACAGTGTTGTCATGAAGTCATTGCAAGTAGTAATGAGGTAGACTGACCACAAAATTATTACAAAACTGAAATGGCCTTTCAGTGCCTGCTGAGTCTGTTCCATTGCCACCAAAGATATCTCTCTTTAAGTATAACAACTTCATCAATCAGTCATTCACATGACAACTCAGTGCATTTAGGCATGTATCAGCAAGAGGGTGTGCTGAAGTTCAGGCAAAGCATTAATATATGGAAGACAGGTGATTTCCATATTAGGACCATATAGGACTTGGACTGGGGTGTTGGTTGTGTATCTCAATGGTCTTTCCAGCCAAGTTTTTTTTTCTTCTACAAAAGAATTGGTCTGGGTCTGTGGGTTCAAGTTGGACTTCCAGGGGGAACTATCAATGGACACATTTGTATATACAACCAAGAGTATGTAACGTTGGCAGAGACAACCACACTAGCATCAACAAAAGATATCCAAAATATGTGCAGTGGAGTAGGCACATGCAGGTGGATGACTGTTGTCAGGTTTGGTAAAAACCAAAGGTGTTATTAGCAATTCAAGACCAATTTTTGGATAAACTAACAAATTGTATGACATGTGGTATAATAAGACAACCTCTGTTCTTCAGGTTCTTCAACAAGAACTCACTGCATTGTCAGGTAAGATAGAAAAGCCTGTTGTCTAATATGGAAAACAGGTAGTTACCTGCTAAAGATGCTGAAATATCCAAAGGAGCTGTCATTAAGCAGCATATTCTTCTTCATGACAGTGTGGAAGGAAGAGTCGACAAAAGTACAAGTACCTGTGGTCCAACCAGCTACTGACTAGTGATCTCTGATATTTCTTGATGTACATCAGGGCTGCATACAATATGTATTAGAACAAAAAAGAATGTATCATCACAAAGCCCAAACCTGCTAGAGCATGCTGGCTAGTGACTTTACTTTACATCGGATTTAAAAGAATAAATCTGTTAAAAATGAACAGACCAGAGAGCACTACAGTTCCAAGGAAGATCCTTAGATCTCACACAGGGGAATTCATTAGAGACAATCCTGGACAGCCAGACTGACAATAGTCTTCATGAGTCAAGACAGTAAATATGGTGAAAGCAGTGAGGTGTGCTGGACTTCATGACCCTTTGTTTCAGAGCCCACTTACTGCACTGGTTATTGAGCAAAGGCTAAGCTAATCAAGTCAAAGAGTCACAGAACAGTCCAGAACTGTGCATGATTCATGTGAGGGACAGGAAAAGCTGCTGTACAACAGGCATCTCAAGAAGAGCATACTTTCAGACAGAAATCTAGTTTGGAACTGTAAAGTAATCCTATGTGTCCATAGCACACCTAGTATGTATTCCAGTATTGAGTGAAAGTGTATTCTTCTTCTGGGATTCCTCTGTATATTTCTGGGTGTGCTATGGATGATGAAAGTTTAAAAAAATATTGATGGTTTGTCTTATTGGCAGTGCAGTGTAGATGTGTTAGTGTTGAGTGTATTTAGTGTTAATTTTTACATATGTACGTGTTGAATCTGTACTTTTTTACATGAATTCTCTTAAGAAAATCTTCTTTAGCAGGAGCTATTTTTAAGGTTTTCTCAGTGTTATTTGCATCTGAATAATAGCAGCTCAGAAAACAAATGCTGAATTAAATATGCTTGATTTGTTTTTGTTCACTGTGTCTTGTTTGAGATTGGCAGTAGTTCATTTCTGTCTACACATATTTTCACATCTTTTTATTAGTATCAGGCATACACTGAGCAGGAATAACATTATGACCACCTGACCTGTTGAGGCATGGACTCCATTAGACCTCTAATTGTGTTCTGTAGTATCGGGAACCAAGATGTTAGCATCAGATCATTTAAGTCCTGTAAGCGGTCAGGTGGGGCCTCCATGAATCACATGTGTTTGTCCAGTATGCATACACACAGGTGCTCAATTGGATTGAGATCTGGGGGACTTTGAGGCCAAGGCAGCACATCAAGCTCGTTATGTGCTCCTCAAACCATTCATGAACCATTTTTGCTTTGTAATATGCTGAAAGAGGCCACAGCCAGGAGGGAATATCATTTCCATGAAAGGGTGTACATGGTCTACGACAATGCTTAGGTAGTTGGTCAAAAATGTGATGTAACAGAAAACATGATTTTTCAGTCCAGGCCACCTTCTTCCATTGCTCTGTGGTCCCGTTTTGATGCTCACATGCCCATTGTTAGTGCTTGGCCCTTGTCACAATCACTTAAAATCCTTATCCTTGCACATTTTTAACACTTCTAACACATCAACTTTGAGGACAAACTGTACACTTGCTGACCATCCACCCACTACAGGTGCCATGACGAATAGATCATCAGTGTTATTCACCTGACTTGTCAGTCATAATGTTATGTCTGATCGTGTATAGGAAAAGCAATGTTTTGTGCACTAGTCCAAGTGTAGTAATCAAAATGAGTGCATAACTATAGTAATAATAAAACTAACAACATTCTCAGTGATGGTCCGGTTCTTCATAGTGTTCAGATGTTAAATGCATAAGCAAAGTTAGCATTTATGTTTTTTTTCTGTTCAGGCTGGGGGGACAGCACTGTTGAGTGTGGATACAGGGGATACAAAGCATACCAGTAATGCTGCAGTCAGGTGTGGGACAGATTATAAGCAAGAGATGGCTTCTCAGTCTGCCAAATCACTATAAGAAAAGGGTTAGCATGTTACCATGGTGAGGGGATGGATGCATTCCAATATGCAATATACAACCTGACCAAACTCTCTCTACAGCTCATAATCACTTAGACCTGAACTATTAATAGACTAGATAATCTTAAAACCACAATAGCAGAGTACAGTTATGTTTAATTTATATACATTTGTATCTATGTCCCACTTACACATATTCCAGCATTCATATCAAATTAAAATCTGTAAATGAGTATCATCTGGGAAAAACACTGGTAAACAACATATATAATGTTATACCACTCTCAAAGAATACTGTTCTTTTTTCATATATCCAGCCATACCTCCAAAAAGGCTGGAATCAAAATTAGTGAGTCTTTTAGAGCCAACAGGTCACATGATACTTGGTAAATATTAATAGGGATGGGTCATAATATCAGCAATTTTCAAATCCACATTCAATTTTATAAAAAATAACTATGGGACTGTATTTTCTTGAATTAAAAAAAGGTTTTTCCCCTGACTTTACTGCTGCCTGTTAGTAAGTAATGTGTTACTGCTTCCAGTGAGTGTTAATGCTCAAACAATTGCTTGCAAACTGCCATAACAACAAAACAAGAAGGCCACCTTACTATCAGGCTGCAGTAATTTGTATATGGCGCTGTGATATTAGAGCTACTGTACAACCAGGAAAACATGCACAGTCAAAGTCTACTGTCTCTTATTATCCAACCTCTTACTTCAGTCCCCATCCTGTTCACATCTGGGGCTGCTGTTGATGTCATGGGAAAGCTGTTGACATGGTAACTCCCTCCAGTGTGCCAGGTGAGAGGTTACTTCAAGTCAATGCCCTGAGACTGGGACTGGGCCTTTTCTTTGGCCTACAACACAAAAGACAAAATCATTGTGATGATTATTACTTTTAAATACGGTAGTCAGACCCTCTAAACCGGTGCTTCTCAAAGAGTGCGGTGGGGGGGGTTGTGAGAGGCCCGCCGGTCAGAATGTCCAGTGAAAATAGTCCCTACAAGTCCCTAAACTACGAATGAGGATAGGTCCGCTGCAGCTACAGCCCCGCTCATAGATGCCACAAGTGTGCAACAAGACGTCATCGCTTCTCCCTGACTAGAGGCTTGAACTTCTCAACAGCATGAATCCCTCATTAGATTTCAGCTAAATCTATCCTGATTGCGCTAAACTGGCCAAGATAGCTTGCGTGGTCCTTTCTTCAGTGTGCCTGCAGAGACAGAGAGGTCTGTCTCCAGACTAAACTAATGAGCCAGTTACTGTAATATTATACAATGTGCTTGCATGCGTGCTCTTCTACTTGAGCACAGCACTGCTTTGCACATACACTCAACAAAATATAAACGCAACACTTTTGTTTTTGCTCCCATGTTTCATGAGATGGACTTGAAGATCTAAACTTCATTCCAGATACACAATATTACCATTCCTCTCAAACATTGTTCACAAATCTGTCTAAATGTGTGATAGTGAGCACTTCTGCTTTGCTGAGATAATCCATCCCACCTCACAGGTGTGCCACATCAAGATGCTGATCTGACATCATGATTAGTGCACAGGTGTACCTTAAACTGCCCACAATAAAAGGCCACCCTGAAATGTGCATTTTGTTCTGCTTTATTGGCGGTCTGGGGACTCAGAACCAGTCAGTATCTGGTGTGACCACCATTTGCCTCATGCAGTGCAACACATCTTCTTCGCATAGAGTTTATCAGATTGTCTATGTGGCCTGTGGAATGTTGGTCCACTCCTCTTCAATGGCTGTGCGAAGTTGCTGGATATTAGTGGGAACTGGTGCACGCTGTCGTATACGCCGGTCAAGCACATCCCAAACATGTTCAATGGGTGACATGTGTGAGTATGCTGGCCATGCAAGAACTGGGACATTTTCAGCTTCCAAGAATTGTGTACAGATCCTTGCAACATGGGGCCGTGCATTATCTTGCTGAAACATGAGGTGATGTTCATGGATGTATGGCACAACAATGGGCCTCAGGATCTCATCACGGTATCTCTGTGCATTCAAAATGCCATCAATAAAATGCACCTGTGTTCTTCGTCCATAACAGATGCCTGCCCATACCATGACCCCACCACCACCATGGGCCACTCGATCCACAACATTGACATCAGCAAAGCGCTCACCCACACGACGCCACACACGCTGTCTGCCATCTGCCCTGAACAATGTAAACCGAGATTCATCCGTGAAGAGAACACCTCTCCAACGTGCTAGACGCCATCGAATGTGAGCATTTGCCCACTCAAGTCTGTTACGGCGACGATCTGGAGTCAGGTTAAGACCCCGATGAGGACGACGAGCATGCAGTTGAGCTTCCCTGAGACGGTTTCTGACAGTTTGTGCAGAAATTGTTTGGTTATGCAAACCATTGTTGCAGCAGCTGTCTGAGTGGCTGGTCTCAGACGATCTCGGAGGTGACCTGCTGGATGTGGAGGTCCTGGGCTGGTTGGTTACTCGTGGTCTGCGGTTTGAGGAGGCCGGTTGGATGTACTTGCCATATTCGCTGAAACGCCTTTGGAGACGGCTTATGGTGGAGAAATGAACATTCAATGCACGAGCAACAGATCTGGTTGACATTCCCTGGCTGTCAGCATGCCATTGCACGCATCCCTCAATGCTTGTGGCATCTGTGGCATTTTGCTGTGAGACAAAACTGCACATTTCAGGGTGGCCTTTTATTGTGGGCAGTTGAGGTACACCTGTGCACTAATCATGATGTCAGATCAGCTCTTGATGTGGCACACCTGTGAGGTGGGATTGATTATCTCAGCAAAGCAGAAGTGCTCACTATCACACATTAGACAGATTTGTGAACAATGTTGAGAGGATGGTAATATTGTGTATCTGGAATGAAGTTTAGATCTTCAAGTCCATCTCATGAAACATGGGAGCAAAAACAAAAGTGTTGCGTTTATATTTTTGTTGAGTGTATATAGTATCACCTGCATGATACATTTACAGTGCCAATGTGCTGGTATGTTTAGTGTTTTTCATAATGCATGCAATTTCCCCATTGTGGGACTAATAAAGTTTCTTAATCTTTCTTAATCTTAATCACTATCCTGTTTCACTTAGCATGCTAACAGTTGGAAATTAGTATCATGGTAAGACAATGGTATACAAAAATACCAGCTAGCATTGGCAATGTTACTAATTTATCTTGATGGTAGGAGAGCATTTGCACATGCTAGAAGTTGCCTGTCACCACTTTGTTAGCTTGTTAGCATACTAACATTGGAAATTATCAGCTAGTAGAGTAAAAGAATATAGTATTACAATCCTTTACATGAACGGGAACCATGGAAAACTGCAACCAAAAATGTTACTTTGGATGAAATCTATGAAATCTAAAATGAATTCCAATTCAGACTAACTGTTTTAATGAGGTTATAAACCTGTGAATACCACAGGTGGTCCCACTTACCCTGAGAGATGGCCGAGGAGGCCTAACTGGCCTCACTGGCTTAGGTTCTGGCTCTGCTATAGGTTTTGCCTGCCCTCTGTCAAGTGGTTCTAGGTCATCAGCTACATCAGGACAACCAATGTATCCTCCAGCCCCAAACACTGAGCTCAGATCTCCTTCTAACAAGGTTGGAGCAGTCGTTGATCCAAGGTCTTGGGAGGCTGGCATGCTGCTGATGGCCATGTTGCGAGTGTCAGCTGTATTAGTGTTTGTGGTGCTGGCAACACTGATGCTGGTGTTACTGAGTTCCAGTCCCAGCAGGTCTTCAGAAGCCACATCACTCTCTGAACTGTTATTGGCGGAACTAACGTCAGTTCTGGTTCCACATTGCACTGGTTGTTGTTTGCTTCAGGGAATACTTCCTGACTTAAGAAATCCAGTACCTCCTGGTTGTCATGGCTACCTAAGTCAAGCAATTCCTGATTCTCATTGCTACTGACATCCTGGAGGTCCTGTTTATCGTGGCTACCCAAAACAAGCACTTCTTGATTTTCTGTACTTCCAAAATCCAGTAATTCTTGGTTGCTATCTAAATCCAGCACTTCCTGATTTTCAGAATGGGAGAAGCCCAGCACTTCTTGATTGCCATGGCTGCAAGGTTCTAGCACTTCTTGGTTATTATAGTTTATAAGGTTCAAGTAGTTCCTTGTTGCAATAGGGTTCCACCACCTCTTGGTTCTCACAACCACAGAGATCCAGGAGTTTCTGGTTTTCATGGAAAACTAACTCCTTATTATGAAGGCTAGATGGTTCTAGTACTTCCTGATTTCCATTGTTACACAAATCCAACAGCTCCTGGTTATTGTGGCTACAATGTTCAAGCACTTCTTGGTTTTCATAGGTATGAGGTACCAGTACTTCCTGGTTGCTATAGTTAGGGGGTTCTATTTGTTCATTGTTTTCATGGGTGCAAAGGTCCATGGGCTCATGATTTTCACAGAGGCCCAGCACCTCTTGGTTTCTTCCTCTGGGCTGAGCTTAAACCCATAAGGGTTCAGAGTCCCGCACCATCTGGGATGATGTGATGTCAAAACCATAGTGATCAAAACTCAGCTGGTCTGGTTGAGAGGAGGAGGAAGGTTCGAAGGGCAACTCATTTTCGGCAGGTTCTGGACTTAGTTCAGCTTCATCAGGGTCTAAGAGGGTGTGACTGGAATGCTCTGGACTGAGTTTAAACCCATATGGGTCAAAGGAAGACTGACTGGTTGGTTCATAGCTCAAACTCAAAGCTGTTCTGCTCGGAGCCGGCTGAGCAAAAACG
Organism: Parambassis ranga; assembly: GCF_900634625.1. NCBI lineage: Eukaryota > Metazoa > Chordata > Actinopteri > Ambassidae > Parambassis > Parambassis ranga. Next base: position 20,056,600 of record NC_041037.1, read on the forward strand.
TTCTGGGAATCTAGTGAGTTCTGTGGAGTCACAGGGTTTTGGGATTCCTCTCGTTGTTGCTGACCCATTCTGTTGCCTGACTGGACATTACATAACATTCGAGAGTTTGCTTCATGTCGACTGTACAATCTGGTTCCAACTGGCCAGATTCCGTGTGCCCAGACACAGCCTGAGCTGAATCACAACCTATAAAGAATACAGGGAAGGGTCAATGCCAAAACAAAAACCATCAGAGGCAGTCTCTGTAAGAAATAATTCATCATTCAACATTGCACAGTTTTAAATTGAATAACGTGAGTATAGGTTACCTTGTTCTTGCTTTGATGTTGCCTCAGTTGTAACCACCCCAGCAAGAGATCCTAGACTGTGTTCTTCGATGTCTGAGGGTGGAGAGAAAGCACCAAGTTCCAGCTCATACCCATTAGGGTCAGATTCTACAGAATATTGACCCTGGGACCTCCAGCCATGGATGGGCACTGGCCCCAGTTCCTCTGAGGAGCTCTGAATGGGTTTAAATCCACAGGAATCATCCATCGCAGCAATGGCATCTAGGTCCTCTCGGCTGTAGCTGATTTCTATGTCACTGTCTTCGTCTGGGAATTCAGACTCAAAGCATTGAGTTCCTGTTGAGGCTTTATTTTCAGCACAGGAGAGACTGGTGTCTGCCTCATCAGCAACATCTGTGCCAATCTTTCCTGCCTCATCAGTGCCAATGTTTCCTTCAGTAAAAAGAAATCTGCTGCAAAAGGGTTGCTGCCTTTGAAAGGATCAGACCCGAATCCGTCTGGCAAACAAGACAGAACAAGACTTTTAACTCCAAGAAGTCTCAAGTACAATCAGGTATAGCCTAAACACTATATGATTACTAACCAGATGAGTCTGTTTTAGGGAACAGATCTTCATTGAAGAGGTCATCTACAAATCAAGTGAAAAAGGTTATATGTGAAAACATGATGTGGAGTCATAGGATGACATCACAATTTACTATAAAGAAAAAAATACAAAATGGTGCAAAATATACTACACATACAATTAGTTTCTGAAAGACACAATTGTAACAATGATGGCAGCCTAACGATGAGGGCAGGCATGTAGGATGTTGGACTAATACATACGATCACTCTGACAGTGGACAAATGGGTCGGCTTGGTAGAAGTCAAGTTCGCTGAGGGGATTAGGATTAATAGTGGACTCTGCTGGCACTCTCTCATCATTTTCTTCATTGTTGATCTCCCCTTCCTCTGTGTCATCCTCTATGTCCGATCTGTCCATCTGCAGACGGACAGGGTAATGTAACATTACTTCATCACTTGAATGAGGACTGCTCAGTGTTGGTCTCTGGGAGGTGTTCTGTGATATTAAAAGCTACCTTTGGTGAGCTGGTGCCGCTGTCATCTTCTTCTCTGGTACCTGCTAGGTTATTGCAGAAAGCTGAGCCATTGGCACTCTGATAGAGAGACAAGAGCAAAAAGACACTTGGAACTGAATAGGTAATGCCTGAAAGCACATTGGATCAACTGGATCAAGATAACCTATATATTTTGTGTTCATGTGCTGCTGCTTCCTGATATCTGGTTTCTCTGATGATGTGGTGACGTCAGACAGTTCATTCGTGTGCAGTTAACAACCATGGTGGAGCGCTTGAGAGGTATAGCGACATATGAAAAAGAAAAAAGTAAGAGAACTTTCCCACCTTTGTGGAAGGATATTTATTTGTGGGTGGACTAAAACTACCAGGAATGTGTTCCATCCAAAGCTGATAGAAATGGATCTTAGATACGAGGACGATCAAGCATGCAGGAGGTGAGTTCATGTTAACTGTTACCTCAACTTTTAAAGCTAATTTCTGTATACTTGAGTGCACAGCCGCAGAGCTACATTTTAAATGCTAAGAGCAACAGGGCATCCTGGCTGATGCTGCTACAGACGTGTGAGGGACCTAGAGGTGATTTGGATAAGACATTTGTTTTTTGTTTTCAATGAATGAAACAAATGTAAACGTAATGACAAATAAAATAAATACTGCTTTCTGAAGAAAGAAGTACTGTGTAGTGTTACAGTGAACAAGAAATGGATTTTAGTAGATATAAGTCATGAGTGAAAGTTTGCACCACACTCTTAGGCAGGGCAAGTAAGAATTTAGATGAGGCAAGTAGTATTTGAGAAGTAGGAAAATGCATGTTAAAAAACATTTTTCATTTCAAACCTGCCAGTAGGTGTTAGAATCCATATCTATAAACTAGCACTCAGCTTTAGCTTACCATTATGAGGTCAGCATAGGCGGGCAGGGATTGGCTCCTTCCCCATGGCCTCATTGGAAGCGGATCATCTTCAGTGGTGTCTGCAGGAGAGGTTGACTCCTCCAGTTGGCTGTCTGGAGTGACTGCACCTCCTGACAAAGAACAAAGGGTGTTCTCCTCCTGCAAAAAAAGACAGGAGCGAGGAGTGACCTGTTTTATCAAATTAAAATCAATAAATAGCTATCCTCCCCACAGAGCATGTGAAAAGATTACACACTCCTTCTTTCTAATTAAATGCAGGTTTATTTCAACTTTACAGTCTAAAACACAGGCCAGATGTAGAAATATGTTATTTTTTCTGTCAACAAAAAATCCCCACAATATAATGAATAAATATATTTACTCAGATCCTTTGATGTCATATTCAACAGATTAACCATCACAATCCCCAAATCTGTTAGTGGAATGGCCTACCAAAATGACACCATTTAACAAGAAGAAGGCCGTGAAAATATGGTGCACATAACTGATTGCAGTTTAAATATAAATGTAATAACAAAGATGTTTTGTATTGCAGTGAACAAAGAGTCCACACATGAAAAACACTAGGGGCTTTGATGGTTATTTATATTTAACTTTTCTCATACTTTTGTATTTATGTTTTACATTCTTGTATATTGCATGTCTTTGTATGCAATTATATTGGTATTTCTATTCTGAATTCCCCTGAACACAATAAAACATAGCAATAAACCAATGTTCTTCTCCACCACATCAGTGAAAACCTCCCCTCGTACCTGCAGGATTTCTTCATAGGACTGTCTGATAGAGTCTTGCAGAGGCGTGTCCCTTTCTCCAGCCTCCTCCACCTTCCTTTTGGCCTGTTTCACCTCCTCTCTGAGTTTCTTCAGCCTCCACCTGGCTCTGGCAAGTTCTCTCTCATACTCCTCCACCTGGCTCTCCTTCTTTGCCTCCTCTGCCTGCAGAGACAGGATCTGAAAAGGCGAATCACATTTGAGCTATTTTCTTATGTGTATTTTCTAGACAGGCTTCATTTTTACTTTGCTTCAAGTTAATTAAACATGTTAACGACCTAGAAAGTGCAGATGTTATGTTATGCTAGCTGATATAGCTAAAGATAACTGCTACAAGCCATATAGTTAATCTGCAGCAAAAATGAACAGCTTACTCTTTAAAAGTGAATATTTAAATGTTTAAATATTTCAACATAAGATATAAATTAGCTTTAACATCTAAGCAGTGACATCACAGCACTTATAACTACAACATAGCTGTAGCTAGACTAAAAAAAAACTTTATTAGCTCAACAACAGTTGCTAGATTCCCTCTATTCCTTGATTATTTTATTCATTATTGATTATTCATATATTAATTTATGCTTGCTGGATATTATTCCTCACTTCAAACCTTAAAAGATCAATATTATTTGTTTATTGTTCATTTTAATCACATCAGAGGTGGTCAGATTTAATTTATTCAATTATTATAATTATCTAAGTTATAATAATGATATAAAGTGAAAGTAACTGTGTTTTATATACATTTACATACATACATATATGCGAAATAGAGTGTGCTGCTACACTTTGATTACCTGCTGACTTTCGTCATAGCAGAGCTGTCTGGTTGCTTTTATTTGTTGTACCAGCTTCTCTTTGTGTTTCTCTAAATTAACCAGGGTCTCCTCCAGTTCCTTGCGGTCTGACTGCTGCTCCTGAAGTTCCAAGTTCTCCACAGTGACTGCATTTTCCAGCTCCTATACACACACACACATACAAAGACATACCCAGGGAAACAAACAGATACACATAGACATGCTGTTAACGGTGGTGTGCACTGCTGAAGCATGCATGTAGAAGTACACACAGACATAGATCAGAAATATGAAGTGACATCATAACATATGATCATCTACAGGTAGAATAATTTGATCTCTAAACGACTACAGGAATCCCTTATCACATGTGCTAAACATCAGATTCAAACCGTGAGCACTAACACATGAGGAGATAACAGGTGCCTTGGATTGGTACAGGACAGCTGCATAAAACAGGACACATTGGATAGAGTATAATCCACTATGCAATAACAAAACATTAGGTTCTAGCTCGCTGCTGCTGCTAGCTTTAAAACCTACCTAGATGGTTAACAACAACTGTTAATAACAAAGCATGCAGCAAACATGCTTCCTTTGGTCATGGGCTCCACACAGCACTGATTATTGGCTGCAGACGTTTGGTATTGTGTGGGTTGATCCTTTTCCTGAGAGGTCGGATATTACTGACAATGTAGTGATTTGTGGGACAAGGTATCACGAGCAGCCAATATTAGTCTGTCAGGTGATGCGTTAAGTAATTGTCTCTATCTTACAATCAATAGTCTGAAACCATAGTGGACAAACAATAGTGGCAATGACTCCCACAAGGCAGAGATTTTTCTATTCTGAAATATTGGTAACAGAGATCTTTTCTTGTCTTGTTCCTTGACATTTTGCAGCATAACAGGGCCCATGTTCCTGCTAAAAGAGGCCACTGCTGCCAGTTAATGTAATGTAATATAATCCACATAAAACACATGTCTATAGCAAAACATCGCCTAAAGCATGGCAGCCTCTGCTCTGTGATCCATTCCAGCACATACCTGGCAGTCCACATGATGACAAGATTCACTGATGATTCATCAAACCAGACCACCCTCTTGTAACCTGATTGTTTTGTTACGTGACAAAGTCTGGGAGGTCACCTTCTAAAACTCTTTGAAAAGGATACTGGGTAGGCGATTAGAATAACTTATACGTCACTGTCTATCTTAAGATTGCAATAGAAGAAACATGACAAGCCTTTAATAGGAAAAGCCTCAAAGCCATAAGCCTCAAAAATGCAGAAAACTACTTCCTTACAGGATCTTGACAACGTAGGCCTACATACACTGGACCCTTTCTGACACTCATGTTTCCAATATCTGCAAGTCAGCAAGTTGAGGTACACTGTGCATTCAGACACCTTGCTATGAAGCTGCATTTTCAGCTGATTTCCAGCTATTTGTGCTTCTGGAGAAACCATATGTGACAGCAATGCCCATTTAAACCACCCCCAAATCAGCAGTTATATTTCCTTGAATCCGTTTTGTAATACTTACTTCATACAATGAACAACTCACAACACCTGCCCTACTGGAGACTAAGCATCATAACTGGGGCTTGGTGAAGTCAGTCACATTTTTACACCTGTGTCCAACAGCTGTTCACTTGCTGCCCTTGATACCCAGACAGGTATCATTGTAATGACGTGATACACAAAATGATTTTGTCCTTAATGTGTTGTTTTAATGTTGTGGCTGAACATGAGATAAACTGATATAACATCTAATTAACATCATTTTAAGTATGGAGACACATGTTACATCACATGTTGTTAAATAGAAATCAAATCACTAAAATAACAAAGCAAGCCCTATACTAGGCTACATACTGAGCACTAAGTGACATCACATGAGAGCATCATGGGAAATGCAGTGATGGAAGAGTCCCAAACTGGAAACACTACAAGCAGACACACATACATAGATATGTACGTATGTCCTATTCTATATAACAAATGTTAAAACACATATATGATATCTACACAAAGAACACTCTAAGATGGATAAAAAACACAACACACACACACACACACCAGTGCAAGGTGCTGCGGTCTTCTTACTCTGATCTCGGCTGTCTTGGCGAGGACTCTGTCATCTGTTTCCACGACATCAGTGTCCCTGGGAGATGACCAACAGAGAAGACAGGTGTGTTTAAGGAATGAGGAAAGAGAGCACTCATTCTTCCAGTCTGCCTTCCCTCCATCAGGACCTCCTTCCCATGATCCCTCTATTTTTTCCTGCTGCACCGTCGCCTCCATTGCCTTCACCACTCTGTCTGTCGTTACACTGCAGAGGAGGCGGAGCTGCCTCTGTGAACGTGCACGTGTGCGTGCCTGTGCTGATCAGTGCACACAGGCAGAATGCACCAATGAGAAAAGAAGAGGAGAGGGGGGATGAGTCACACATGAGAGCAGGCTTCTTCTCCCACGGGAGATTTTTTTTTCTTCATGTCATTCCTCTTCCTACCATTTTTCCCAACCTACCAGCATGCTGCCTCTCTAGCTTTCACATCTCTCACCTTCTCCTGTATTCCCTCCCCCCTCTCAATCACCATGGCTAGCCTCTGCAGTATGCATCAATCCACACACACACAATGTAAGCTACGGCTGAGCCATTCATAAAAATCCCAGAGAACAAAGCTAGTTATAATAGCAGTCAATAAATGTGTCGTTTCTCATATACAAAAAACAGCAACACAGCCTGTTTATGATGGATGCTACATGAAAGAGTCATCTTACATTTCAATAGCTTAAATCTGTATTATAAAAGATGTTGTCTTTTTTTGAACAGTGCCCAAATTGAAAAAAAAAATGGACATTTTAAATAGGCACTGAGGGCCTTAAGCAGAACACACATGACAACATCAAACCAATCAAAACTTGTCTGGGGTGCACAGAGGGCGGGGTCATCTAGTGTAGCAGCACAATGAACAAAACAATACTGACATGGCATAGAAATTCAACTCAACTCAACTTTATTTATAAAGCACTATAAAGCAGTAGTCAATTCTACATGAGATAAAAGCATGGAGTAAAATCTCAAAGTGATGTCTTGAAAGAAAGAAATTCACTCTGCATATCACACACTAGTCTCTTTGATATACTTAACTTTAAGCAAGTAACTTGAACAAATCCAAAGAGGAAATAATACTGATGGTGCAGAACACACAGCACCACAAGCCCAAAACGAAGGTGCCACCGACTTACTATCCTCACTGTGTCCATAGCATCAAAAGGCAAAGCCTAAGTCTGCTTATAAGTTAATTCCACTAGGGAAGGCTCCATGTTTTCTACAGATAGGGAGGACATGTATTTACATTTACTCTTAATTGCCCATATTGTGTCCTCATATTATATGTTTTGTACTGTGTTTTGTGGAGCTCAGAAATTAGGCTTGTTATCCTCATCAAATCAGTTTTTACCACTGAGTCTGAGCAGTCTCTGACCGTGGTGCCACTGTGATTTGTGCTGCTGTCCATAACTGTTACACAAACAGAGCTGATGTTAACCTAGTTAGCGGGGTTTCTTCATGCATTCATTCATTCATACACTGACGCTTCATTTGGTAAGTATGCCACTTCAAATGTTCTCATGTTCTGTTGACAGAAAGAGGAACATTGATTCTATGAGTGATGCTAAATAAGGTATAGTTTTTAAAATAGGCTTCCATGAAGCAGGTCTATAACTTAGTTAACTCGGGAGATGCTTTGCTGCTACAGCCACTGACACCGTTGACTTTAATTTCAAACAAAAATGAGTTTTGCTATAAAAAAGTATGCATATGAAAAAGTACTTAACAAAAACCTATTCGCAAATGAGAACATTCAGCCTTGTCACCATCATCATCATCATCAAGGCCCTGTCACAGCTAACTGGCAGTACTTCCTCACAGGATGCTGACTGGTCTGAATAACTGGCTAATACTGTACAAAGCCTAGAAAGTTGGATAGTAGACATTTTGTTTTTCTCAACAAAACCCCACGCAGACCAGAGACAGCCATGTGAATAGAAATTCGCAGGTTGCTGGCGGGACATTTGTGGTAGTTGTGGCAACCATGAGTCTCTTCTGAGTCTCCTTCACTGGTACCTTTCAGACAGAGCCTGCTATCAGCCCAACAGTAACTGTCCATTGGAGCACAAACAAAAAAATGAATGAATGCTGAAACGGACTAAAATTATCTAGTTGTCATTTTTGATCAAACACAGTTTCAGCCCTACATGAAAGTGTGCCTCACTCCAAAAAACTCAGAAGGTGTTTATTATGATATAACTGCCCAGCACAGCTACGAATGCATGTGGAACAGCTATATACACAATATGCTATATTATCATACCCATAAATATCCAGCACCACTCTAACACCAAACCTGGTTCCATGGTTTAACACCTGATGCTATGATGCACACACTGTTTCATTGATGAGACAGCACCACCGAAAGACTGAGGCAGAGGAGAGGAAGACGCTGTGGTTTGACGAGCTGAAGGCTGATGCTGAACAACAAGGTTGGATTTAAGGAACGCACTGTTAGGGCTGATCAGCCTGTGGTGGGCCTGCCACAGCACAAGGTGTATTGTGGGTGAAAAATGTTTTTCCCCTTTTATTGAAAACCACAACTACACCTGGAAATAAAACCAGTGTGATGCTCATTTTACAAAAGAACTGCTACATTCCATGGGAAAGATAACCAGAAGTAAACACCCATCACATGTGTCATTGAACCTGTCCTGCTTGTTCTCTGTAGTGTATGATGTTTGTGCATGTTTGTTCCTCTCTCTCTCCTTCATCCTCTCTGTCCTGTCTACCTCTTCTCCTCCTCCTCTACCCGGCCGACTGTCAGCAGGAAGGTTCTCCTTATGAGTCGGGTCCTGTTCAAGGTTTCTTCCTGTTAAAAGGGACTTTTTCCTTGCCATTGTCTGCTTGCCTTGCATTAGGCTCTGGGTTGCACCTAGAGACAATTTTGATGCTATAAATTTGAATTGAAATAAATAAATCAGGACAAAGTTGCACTGTCACAGCTGTTTTCCAGCAGCAGGAGACAAGAGCTGCAGCCCCTGACTTAGAAAACCTTCACTGGCTAGCTCCTGCAATGTTTTTAAGCCGTTGTCATGTGACATGGTGATACTCATAAATGCATTACTTAGAGACATTCTTCAAATTAAGTGATCATAAAGGCGGTTCCAACCAATAATACATATATATTATACATATATATATATATATATATATATATATATATATATATATATATATATATATATATATATATTATACATATATATATATATATATATATATTCATGCAGCATATTGAGCATAAAGCCTAAAATCAATTCTCTGTAACAAAGCCGAGTTAAAGCTCAGGTAAACTTTTTGCCTATTGCCTCTTCCATGTGCTGTCTTTCATTTGGAGCCCTTTTTAGCCCTTAATGCATGTTGTCTCTGTCCTGCTTTGTCCAGCTGTATCTGCTAAGTGATTACTGTTAAACTGTCTGCAAAACTCATCTTTTCTCCCTCCGCTCTCATGTCACACAGAGCAGTTGAAGCAGACGGTCGCCCACCCTCAGTCTGGCTGTCACTCTGTTAATGAGTGTTATCCTCTGAAAGCCAAGTGCCTGCACAAGGTCAGCATCGTAGTGCAGCATGCCTCCTCTGATGCACATCATTCAGTAGGGAGCTGCCAGGCGTTTGTCCTGGGACAGCTAGTCACCTCGGGACATGCCTGTGTCATACACCCACATAACAAAACAGTTCTCATTTGTAATTTGTAATGATTTCAGGGGTCTTTTTATCAGAACATGTCAGCCTGTCACTATTATTGACAAAGTCTGTGCCACTGTTAAGAATATGCTGTATTTCAATGTTAGCTCAGTGTTAGATGAGACACATCCCACAGCCCACAGCACCTTGAGAAGGCCAGTGATGGTGAGCACCTCGGCCCTTCACTATTTATAGTTAAAGCCTAAAGCGAATGTTCTTCTCGCTGAAGACAGCCTCTGTTTCCTCCTAAAAGTTTAATCAAAGAACATAATCCATATCCGTGGAAGTGTAATTATGAGTGAGATTAGGTAACTGTACCCTTCATCCTTCGGGGTCCTCGCTCGCGCTGTCCTCAGGCAGTCCAGAATAAATCGCATCATTACTGCAGCGCTCGTGCTCTCATCGTCGCTGGTGCTGAGCTGGTCCCGTGAAGCAGCAGCTGAACCTGCTCACCTAACGACGCCGAGCCTGCAGCTCTCCGCTCACACGAGACTGTAACCAAGGAGAGCGAGAGCCTGGCTCGCTGCACTGCAGAGTCAGGCCAGCAGGAGAGCGGCAGCAGCTGCGGAAATAAGCAGGACTTCCGGTTCGACCTTTCAGCGTAAAACCTCAAACTGTTAAGGACAGAGTTGCTGTGTTAGGGTCTGTCTAACTTCCTGTTTGACACTGCTGTAAAAGACAAATGGCAGGTGAGAGGAAGATAAAGGCATTACCTATAGCCTACATGCTTCTAGCCAGAAAAAAAAAATAACGGTCCATTTTTTTGTCTAATACTGTATCATGGATACAGATACATTATCAGAATTGAATTGTTGATTTTGCAATGGCAGCTTGAGTCCTTAGACATACTCTGTCACTGCTTAAACTGTGGATAATGAGCCTTGTTTTGTATGATGTCACTAACAGCCTAGTTATAAAATGGTATTTTTATAGATTGGACGAGCCATAACAAATCTAAAATTGATATCTATCAATGTTTTATATAACAATTTATATATATATATATAATCTTTGTTACAGCTCAGTGTTTTGGCTACAATTTTTCCCACTTCCCATAAACTGATGGTCCTGGTGCCTATACTAGAGGGGAACACTTTATATAGGCTGACTCAGTATAACTCCAAGTCAATCACACTTGTGTGAAATCAGCCTGTCCAGGTAGGATCAACACTGATTGTGAATCAGTTTTAGCTGCTGTTGTGCAAATGGAACAGACAACAGGTGGAAACGAGGCAGTTATCAAGACAGCCCCTATAAAGGAGAGGTCCTGCAGGTGCTGACCACAGACCATTTCAGAAGCTGCTCAGGTAGTGCAGCCTATCAGGATGGCACATCAACCTGAGCTGTGGCAAGAAGGTTTGCTGTGTCTGTCAGCACAGTGTCCAGAGCAGGGAGGAGATACCAGGAGACAGGCCAGTACACCAGGAGACGTGGAGGGGGCCGTAGGAGGGCAACAACCCAGCAGCAGGACTGCTACCTCCTCCTTTGTTGAAGGAGGAACAGGAAGAGCACTGCCAGAGCCCTGCAACATGACCTGCAGCAGGCCACTAATATGCATGTTTCTGCTCAAACTGTCAGAAACAGACTCCATGAGGGTGGTCTGAGGGGCCCGACATCCACAAGTGGGGCTTTTGGACACAGTGCAGGGCAATTGGTATTTGCCAGAGAACACCAAAATTAGCAGATTCACCATTTGAGCCCTGTGCTCTTCATGGATGGGAGCAGGTTCACACTGAGCACATGTGACAGACGTGACAGAGCCTGGAGACCCCGTGGAGAACGTCCTGCTTCCTGCAACATTCTCCAGCATGACCGGTTTGGTGGTGGGTCAGTAATGGTGTGGGGAGGCATTTCTTTGGAGGGCCGCACAGCCCTCCATGTGCTAGCCAGAGGTACCCTGACATTAGGTACCAGCATTAATAATAATAATAATGCATTGGTCTTATATTGCGCTTTTCTGCTCTGTTGGGCAGGCACTCAAAGCGCTTACATTGAGATGCATTATTCTTTCACACCACATTCACACAGTGGCAGTGGTAAGCTACCAGTGGTAGCCACAGCTCCCCAGGGGGAGACTGACGGAGACGTGGCTGCTAAGGTGCGCCTATGGCCTCTCCGACCACCGCCGATTCATTCATACACCAGTGAGTGCACTGGAGGCAATGCGGGTAAAGTGCCTTGCCCAAGGACACACAACAATGACTAGGGAGGAGCTGGGGTCAAACCGCCGACCTTCCGGTTATTGGACAACCCTGCTCTACCACTGAGCCACTGCTGCCCTTTATTATATAGCATTAGATTCTCAGACCTGTTGTGAGACCATGTGCTGGTGCACATGGTGGGCCCTGGGTCTGATAGAGGCCTCATGTGGCTGAAGTGTGTCAGCAGTTCCTGCATGATGAAGGCATTGATGCTATGGACTGGTCTGCCCGTTCCCCAGACCTCAATCCAATCTAGTCCACAGAGACAAGTCCACGGTCTGCCATTAGGAGGTCATTAGTGACTTTAACCAGTGCTGTTTCTGTGCTGCGTTGGGCTTTAAAACTGCATCAAACAGTCTGTTCCTATGCAGGTGGTCATTTAGCTGACTTACAACCACTCTTTCAAGTATCTTAGAAATAAAGGTGAGGTTGGAGATCGGTCTGTAGCTTCCTAAGATGTCTGGGTCCAAAGAAGGTTTTCAAGTATAGGAATGATCACAGCAGTTTTAAAAGCCTGTGGTACATACCCTGTTGCCAAAGACAGGTTGATCTGGCCTAATATGGAGTCTCCTATCAAAGGGAATAACATCCTTGATGAGCCGAGATAGGATGGGGTTGTGATGGTAAATTTAAATCTCTGTATATGCAGTCTCTCCTTTAATCCTTGTTGTTACTTCCCTCTTGTTTCTCACCAAAGTAACAAATCCTCCTGCCGTTTGCCATTCAACGTTGATGTCTGGGACCTTTCCAATATACAACAGACTCCAGAAGGAGATCCTGAGCTGTATCCCAGGGAGTCAGCTTTGAGGTATGATCAGGAGACAAATGGCTCTGTGACCTGCTGGACTCCAGGAAAATATCATTAAGTATGAACTAGCATCCCACACTCCAGGAAGCCAACTTAAAACTTCAAAGTATAACCAGGAGACAGCTGGGTCTGTGACCGGCTAGAAGAGGAGGGTGGGACTTGATTTGGGGGAGAGGCTGCTGCAGGTATAAATGTGACATGTTCCCCATGTTCGGGGTCTTTGATTCACTCCGACTGCTAGAGTGTTTGATTGACCTTCTTTGCAAAGAATAAAACCATGTCGGCCGGCAGACATTTCATTTTTCACCAGAGCAGAAAAGTTTCCACAACAGGGTCTAAAAGGCATGTAGTAGGTTTAGATTTACTGATGCTGGTGGTCAGCTTGGGGAGGTGGGCACAAAACAGTCCAGAGTTAGATTAAGATCTGTTTCTAGAAGTAGCGCTGTATCCTTGTTGTATCCTGGTTTACGAAGGGCCTTCTTATACGTCAGTAAACTGTCTCTCCAGGCCCTCTGGGATTCATCTGATTTAGAGGAATGCCACTTCCTCTCCATTCTTCATGTCGCCTGTTTCAACAATCAGATATTTGAGTTGTACCACAGAGCTAGCCTCTTCTGATCATGAGTTATAGTTTTCTTCTTCAGTGGAGCAATGCTGTCTAAAACTGAGTATAATGTGATACAGCATCTTCAGAAAGACATCTGCTGTAATAGACCTTTTTTCTCAGATGCTGATAGGCCGAAGGTGAAAACCAGGTCAAGGGAGTGACTGTGACAGTGTGTGGGTTCATTTATTAACTGAGAAAACCCAACTGAATCCAAGAGTGAGTTGAAGGCAGTCTTAACGCTGTCAGAGTCGAAGTCCATATGAATGTTAAAGTCACCCACTATAATGACTTTATCTGTGCTGAGCACTACACTTGATAAGAAGTCTGAAATCTTGAGCAGGAACTCTGAATAAGCAGCAGCAGGTGGACGATACACTACAACAAGTAAAACTGTTTGTGAATGAGACGACTCAGGCACAGGCAGAGAGGCAGTGGTTCCCAGTGTTTATTTAGAGATCATGACAAAAAAACTGGCTTTTCTGACTTCCAGCAAGTATGAGACTCAAAAGATCTATGAGTAGATGTAACTTTAGGATTAATCTGAAGACTGGAGTGGTAGATTGCTGCCACTCCTCCTCCTTGGCCCGTGCTTCGGGGAACATGATAGTTAATATAACCAGACGGAGTTGATTCATTTAAACATTCCAGTAGTATTCCTGATTTCAAATTCACATTAAAGCGTTACAGACACATGACTTATTGATCCGCTCTGCCACGAGGCCCCGATGTTCAGCAGAATCTGAGCACTTTTAATGTCTTTCTGTGTATTTAGTACTGACTGAAAACACTTGAATTTAACCACAGCGTCCCTGTAGAGACGTACTCTGTGTTGTTTCTTGATTTTATTATGTGTTGTTTTTTTTCTGTTTTAGTTAAAACATGAGCCATGGATGATGTCTTTTAATTAAAAGATGAAGCTCACCTTTAAAATGATAGTTTTTCAAATATTAAGGAATTTCTGGGTCATTTTGGGTCAAAACCACCTTCAACTTTGACATGTAACTACTTCCACATGCTTTCAGCTACAGAAACCGTTCAGACATCATTCTGTTCAAACACATTTGTTCAAATGTGTTTCGTTTTCAAAATATTAATAAAAATTCAAAAGCCATTTAACATTGAAGGGCTCTCTCATAGTCTTCTCATAGACATTCTGCCAAATGTATCTCCTCCTATTAAGATTTTATACTTTTCAAAATAAGAGCTTCATCTTTCTAAATTCTTTACCGTGTTTCAGCAAATTAAATCCAGATTGCTTCAGATTCTCCAGCAATTCAGAGCAATCCTTCACATCAGCATTCAAAGCAATGCTTCAGCTGCAGCAATCAAACTTGTATTTTCTTCAGGAAATGCTTTTTTCTAGTTACTTTGTTATATTTGACCTAATTTCTAGCGACGACTAGCGGCCAGAGTCTGCACAGCATCGCCTCTCATGATACATTTACATGAATCAGTTAAAATTGCCAATTGTCCAGTTAACTGCTTTGATGACGTGTTTACTGCACATATGAACACACAGTTAGTTCTCACCTTTTATCCCCAGTAAGGTTGCTGCTGTGTCATTTAATAAGCAGCTCTGATTCAGTCATATTCGTTGAAGACCTCCATCGACACGTGAAGTGCTCATATTCCCCAGCTTGCCTTTAGTACGTGAAGGCAGCACCGCCTGTATTCCTCACACGGCGTCTCTGTGCGGCCATGGAAACACTCTCCTCAACCCTGGAGCTCTGACTCAAGAAAACCATCACAAACAGGCGCTTTTCATGCACGTAAGCGACATGTTTCCGCATCGGGCTTGTAGTTTAAGGTGTAATTTAGCCTGTCGGCGTGTTGTTGTTGTTGTGTTGCCTGCATTATTTTAGGCATGCTGCTGGGAGGATTAAGTGGCGTTTACGTTATTTGTTGGCACAGGATTGGGTTTGTTTCTTTGGCCTAGCAGTGAGCTAGCCAAACAGCTAACGGCGGTAAAACAACAGGGTGCAGAGCAGACACTGTGAATAAAGAGGCAGGGACGAGCACAGAAGCTCATCTAAAGCGTGCTTTCATTTAGCCGGCAGGTGCAACCACAGCCTGGACCCCGGCTAGCTTAACAGACATGTGGCGGTTATCTGACATAACACTAAAGTGGAAGAAGCTGCACCGTCCTGAAATAACACACGTTTACAGCGGTTAAAACAAGGCCCCACTTTTTTTTTACTATCCAGGTTTTATCCAGCATGAATTGGGCAGAGATATGCGACAATGCCAAGAAGGGCCGGGAGTATGCCCTGCTCGGGAACTACGACTCCTCCGTGGTGTACTACCAGGGTGTCATCCAACAGATCCACAAGCACTGTCAGACCCTCAGAGACCCCGCCCTCAAAGTCAGGTGGCAACAGGTGAGTCCTACAAAGTAGCTACTGCACCACAGGTGGAGCTTAAGACCCAAAGCATCAACAGAGGATCACAAGTCCTGAACGTAAACAAAGAGGAGTCAGTCAAACAAATGATCATTTATTTAGATGGAGCAAACCATGATGCTACCACCGCCATGCTTCACAGATGGGATAAGGCCCCTATGCTGGAATACAGATTGTGTTTTGATCTCCACTAAACATGTTCCCAGCAGTCCTCTGGTTTGTGCTCCTGATCTTTATGGCAGCAGTGTTCTGTATGGAGAGCAGTGTTTTCTCTTCTTCTGCCATGCTCACCATGGTTGTTCTCCTGACTCATGAACATTATAAACTTTCTCCTCTCTTCAGGTCAGACAGGAGCTCACTGAGGAGTATGAGCAAGTAAAAGCTATCATGGGGACCCTGGAGAGCTTTAAAACAGAGAAGCCAAACGACATCTTCGCCCCTCAGACGGAGGAGAGACCAGAGGATCCAGCAGTCTGGCCTCCCCCCATCCCTGCAGAGCACAGGTGCGTCCAATTCTGTTATGTTATGTAGTATTTAGATAAATTAAAGCTGCAAGCAGCATTGCGGGCCCTCACACACCCTGCGATCCGCGGGGCCATCGCTGTCTCCTCTCCTCTCATTTTCAGAGACATATATCCGTTCAGACTCGGGTCCATAGCAGTACTGTAAGATTGTGTCCACATTGCATGAAGTATGTTGGTGGTACTGCAGAAAATACAGTGTTCCTTTGTAATGGCGAATGGTCGACTTTTGACAACACTTTTGAAAGAGTTTTGGAATGTGTTTTTTTTGTCTTGTCTCCTTAAACGGCTGCTCAATGGCCCACTGTGCTCCGGTTCTTACTTCCTGAGTAGCAGTGACGGCAGAGCGAATTGGTAATAATGCCACACAGAGACTCCGCAGGGTGAAACAGCCCCACAAGGAAGCACTTTGAAGAACAAAGAGACACATTTTGCATAATCAGTTTCATCTCTGCCTGCACAATGTGACTGACCATGTTTGTTACTGTGAACATATTGAGCTTCATCTCCACGGAGGAACCAGCAGAACTAGTTCATATAGAGTATTATCACCACTAATACTCTGCAGGTGTGTTTTATCTGTTTGTGTGCCTCTCTGTATAGAAACCCTGTTGCAGTGAAGCGGCCCAACAGTGCGGTAAAGCAGCAGAGGAAGGACTCTCCCGCCCTGCAGCATCGAGGAGCAGGGCCAGCAGGCCGCGGCCAGGCCAAGTCAGATCGGCCCGGAGTCAGAGATGCCCGAGGCACAAAACCCAAAGATGATAAGGCGAGACTAACGCTACTGACTGGACGAACTGATGAATGGGCGAGTTAATTAATCTGAGCCTTCTTTTTTTTTCATCAGGGAAAGAAAGGATCTGGAGACGCACAGGAGCAGGACCAGAAGAAGTTTGACGGCACAGGATATGACAGTGACTTAGTGGACTCCCTGGAGAGAGACATCGTGTCCCGTAATCCTAATGTCCACTGGTATGGTAGCTTGCGCTGGGTATACGTGCACAAACGCACTGAATGATTCCTACATGCTCTGTTGTGTGTTCCCTCTGCGGACTGTAGGGACGACATCGCTGATCTGGAGGATGCCAAAAAGCTGCTGAAAGAGGCGGTGGTGCTCCCCATGTGGATGCCTGAATTCTTTAAGGGCATTCGTCGCCCTTGGAAGGTACACAAACACACACTCTCTGCATACACAGCTGTGTGTGTGTGTGGGTATAGTATGACTGCTTCTCAGTGCCTCCATGAATCCACTGCACTGAATGAGCTCCATCATGTGAGGCCTTTTAGCCCTCAGGCTCACCATGTGAGGGTCGATACTTTATCCTGATTTTTAACAGCAGCACAGTGCTTTTCATTCGTCTGATACGTCCATGCATAAATTAATCAGAAAGTGCTGTGAAATGAAGGATCTCACACACACAC
Source organism: Parambassis ranga (assembly GCF_900634625.1). Classification (NCBI taxonomy): domain Eukaryota; kingdom Metazoa; phylum Chordata; class Actinopteri; family Ambassidae; genus Parambassis; species Parambassis ranga. The sequence continues at coordinate 20,074,214 of NC_041037.1, forward strand.
ACTCACTCACACTCCCACCAGGGATTCTGATCAATTGCCTGATCCTCCATCAGGAAAGGACACGTTAGCCTGAATGGATTCTGTAGCATTATGGATTTTTTTAATGGTTAAATTGTTGATTTAATCTTCACAGAAACAAACCAGACACAGATATCAGTGCTAATGGTTGCAGGAGAGACTTACATCAGGGGTTGGAACTTTAACTTAAAACTGGTCTCTGCCAGTCAAAGTTACCTTCAGAGGTGCTGTCATATATATATATATATATATATATATATATATATATATATATATAAACTAGCTTCTCCTACTGATGTAATATGTAGGACACTCCTTTGAGGACAACAATGTTCACATTTTAGACAGGGAGGAAAGGTGGTTTGAAAGAGGAGTCAAGGAAGCCATCTATGTTAAGCTGGAAAAACCTTCCCTTAACAGAGGGGGTGGCCTCAGACATCATCTTTCTACCACATACAATGCAGTGATTCCATTCATTCCCAGGAAGTTTGCACATACTCACAGCAAGAACAAAGGGTCTCATAGTCATTAGCCAGTCGTTAGACACGCTTGGCCCAGTCAGCCAGATCATCACAGGTAAGTATGGAAACATTTAGTGCTATTGTTTTTTAAGTTTTACCCAGACCCACCCACATAGGTCTGTAACCACATATAAACCATGTTTCACCACCAAACAGTTAGAACTGATGAAGCTTTTTGGATGAGCAGCGAAACGTCTTCAAGAAAAGTCCAGATGCCTTGCTTCAATCTTCTCTACGTATGATGACCTGGATGACTGAGAATCTTCATCAACATACTGATGTAATAGTTACATGTTTAATCTACTAACGGACTGCTTGTTTCAGGGTGTGTTAATGGTCGGCCCTCCAGGGACCGGGAAGACCATGTTAGCCAAAGCTGTGGCCACTGAATGTGGGACTACTTTCTTCAACGTGTCCTCCTCCACCCTCACCTCCAAATACAGGGGCGAGTCGGAGAAACTCGTCCGTCTGCTGTTTGAAATGGTAAAAATATGTCAGACTCTAAAAAAATATGAATAAAATGTGTATAAACTTCTACAAAGCCTCTAAATGTCGCTAGGTTGGAAGAGTTTGAATCTGTTGTTCTATCAGGCTGTAAACATCTTGTTGTTGTGAAGTTTTAAGATGGTGTGTGGGGTTTGATTCACTTTTAGAGCCTGCCCCCAGAGGCTGTGAGAGGGAACTGCAACTTGTGTTAAACAATAGATACAAGGACTACAGCAGAATGCAGCCATCCCCTTGTTTGTGTGTGTGTGCGCTCTGTAAATTCTTAACCGTTTTTCTTAGGCCAGATTTTATGCACCCACAACCATCTTCATAGACGAGATTGACTCCATCTGTGGTAGGAGAGGAACATCTGACGAGCACGAAGCCAGCCGCAGGGTCAAATCCGAGCTTCTGATCCAGATGGACGGTGGGTAGGACCGAACAAACCGACGCCACATGGGGCAGCTAATAGAGGGATAAATCCTAGGCTAAATCCAAAGGCTAGTTTAATCATGTTTTCGTGGCCAGGTGTGGGAGGAGCCCTGGAGAATGACGACCCCTCTAAGATGGTGATGGTGCTCGCTGCCACAAACTTCCCCTGGGACATCGACGAGGCGCTGCGACGGCGGCTGGAGAAGCGGATCTACATCCCCCTGCCAGCAGGTAACAGCAGTTTGACAGACACTGCACACGAACAGCTCGAAACACCAGTTACTCATGTTGATGCTGATTGGTGTGTTTGTGCAGCTGTGGGCCGCGTAGAGCTTCTAAAGATCAACCTGAGGGAGGTGGAGTTGGCTGCTGACATGGATCTGGACCTCATCGCTGAGATGACTGAGGGTTACTCCGGATCAGACATCACCAACGTCTGCAGGTTGGTCTCCTTTACCTTTACACTGCGCACTGATGTTAGCACTGTCATGTAGTCTATTCACTGCAGCGTCTCTTGCATCATCACACACACTGTTATTTATTTCTGATCAGTGTAATGAAGGTGAAGCACGGTGGTGGTAGTATCATGGTTTGGGTCTGTTTTCTGGGATCTGAAGTATACCACTTTACTCTTAAATAGGGATGTCCCGATTTGATCACGTGATCGGAAATCGGGCCCGATTACGTGATTTCAGACTCGATCAGAATCGGACATTACCTCCCGATCAGGACTCGGATATATATTTATTAGGGCTGTCAAAGTATAACGTTTTCTGCACAGGGTGGCTCTGTGTCTTGTAGCGCAGGGGTATGATGCACTTTTTGTTAAATTAGTGTAACTTCTCTTTACAATCCGATAGCAGCCAATTAGTTCGGCAGTTTCGCATTAAAGCGAAGAATATGACTCATCTGTGGAAGCTATAAAACGCTAAAAACATCAGCCAATCCTCTGGGTGGACCCTGTGCGGAGTATTGGCTGGTTGTCACTCTCTTCCTGCTCTGCACGCACCAGAGAGGTACGTGCATGATGGCCGAAGTCACAGACCGCAGCTCGTCTTCAGGTGATGCGCGTCCATGTGATTGGGAGGCGTGGCTTCAGGGTGAGCTCCGAGAGAAAGGGGCGTGTGTTTACTTTCAAAATCTGGCTGACTCTCACTGAGTTTTTAAAACCTCCTACCCTACCTTTAAGGCACTGTATGTTGCTGGTTTAGCGTTCTGTGAGTGTAGTCTAATAGTTGTGTGAACTTTGTGTCCTTGGTGTTCAGGTGAAAATGCTCAGTTATTTCATGAAGTTGTTTCTGCTCCTCTCTCACTGTTCCACTGACCTTGTGTCTGTGTGAAACCTTGCAGAATTCAGATCAGTTGAATTATAATGTGCGATGAGTAACCGTCTTCTCTTTCTTTCTCTGCACATCAGGGACGCGTCCATGATGGCAATGCGCCGTCGAATCCAAGGCCTCACCCCCGAAGAGATAAGAGCTCTGTCTAAAGACGAGCTGCAGATGCCTGTGACCATGGAGGACTTCACTCTAACGCTCAAGAAAATCTCAAAGTCTGTTTCTGCTGCAGACCTTGAAAAATACGTAGCCTGGATGGGCGAGTTCGGGTCAGTGTAGAGACAGGTGGTGATTAGACTCAGAGGGGACCAGAACCTTGACAGGAGGACTGACAGCTTTAGAAATGTTAAAATCCTCGAAGAGGGGAGGAGATAAGATAAGATAAGGTCATACTTCAGTGTCTTCACTTGTTACTGTGTGTAGAGAGATGTCGATCATCCGGCTGCTGAGGGGGACCGCGCCGAACGTCACACAGGAAACTTTCAAAAATAACAAGTAGCCTGATAAACAAAGGTTTAGAGCAGGGGCCTCAAACTCAACTTACCCGGGGGGCCGCTGGGGGTAGAGTCTGGGTGAGGCTGGGCCTGATTAAGGCCGCATTAAAAAAAAAAGGGTTTCAAATATTCCAAAAAAGTACAACTGGTCCAATCGTCTCTATTTTTATTAATAACAGGTCAGAATAGGGATGCAAATTATTGATTAATTCAATACTCGTTAGTTGAATGACCTTATCGATCGATTAACGATTAATTGATAAGCGGCTGGGCCTGAATTTCCCTCAGTTTCACTAAGAATAAAATCTAAACATTGTTTACTAAATAAACTGCAGGTCATATTCCTTAATGAGTGATTTGCTGTACCTTTGGAGATACAGTACAGACAATGACATTTATGTAGGCTAGTGTAACAAACTGTATTGTGAATAGAAATTAAATAAAATATGTCCAGCTGCTTTAACATGAAAATAAGTTGTTCACTGGCTCCTCACACAGACACATGTCCAGGAGTCAGGCGTGTGCGAACACGGGTTCTATTCAACCAGCATCCGGAACTCCTCTGCAGCGGAGGAATGCGCGAGCATGCAGAGACAGAAACCACACGCTGAGCAGAACGGAGGCTGCCACTCCTCAAAAAAACATTCAAACTAAACATCAGAGAAATACTGACGGGGCATAATAATAATAAAAATGCACAGTAAATATGTGTGTGTGAGAAAATGTGCGGGCCGCACTAAAACTAAACTTTGATGTGAAATGGGGGGCCACAAAATATCGGCTCACGGGCCGCAAATGGCCCGCGGGCCGCTACTTTGAGACCCCTGATTTAAAGCAACATGTAGGCAAACCAGGCAATTGCCAAGGGCCCCGAGCATGAGAGAAGAAGAAGAGGAGTTGTTGCTGCTATTCACGGAGATTGCGAGAAAAAGGCAACGTAGATGGCACGTCCGGCCCCTCAAAGCAACGAGAGTCGAGCAGGGAGAGTACAGAGTCCAAACTAGAAGGAAAGACTTTACTGAGTTTTTAAACACACCACAAGGACTTGTGCCATGGCAAGAGGGCATTATACAGAGAGGGGGCCTGCAACAGCGTGAGATGTCCGGCGATGAGTTGTGAAGATGCGACATTAAAAGTAACAATAGCAAAGATTCAGTGTTTGTGCCTTTATGACCACATTTGCACATCTACTGTGTTCCAATGTTGCTAATCAAGCAAACTGTGTAGCCTACAGACATTGTTAACGAGCCTATTATGCCCGGGTATGTAGGAGTATATAGAATGGTAACAGTCACCATCTGGTATGTGTGAATGTCTGGAGTTATTGGTGACAAATCACCCTGACTTGCCTTTCTTTCTTTCTTTTATTGCTCATCATGCAAAACCAGTATGGTCTTATAAAATGCAAAGATGCACTTTGGTACTGAAAACACACGTTTATTGATAAAAAGGGGGGGGGCATATACAGGGACACATGAATGATAACATTCTAAATTGCAGCATTGTCTTGTTCGACCTCTTGCTCAGTTTCGTACATGAGGTTCTGCAACTGCCTCTTGAATTTTCTGAGCGCATGTGGTGGTAGTGTCCTCATAAAATCGGCAACATGAAGCACATATCTGTCACAGGGCCCCCCTCATCTGTCCCGCCTGCAGCATCGCTTCTTCCCGTTCTGCCCTTCGTTTGTCCAGGATCGCAAGAGCACCTCGAAATCATCCAGTACTGTGTACTCCAGCTCTGACATGCTGCTTGCGTCTGTGGTGCATGATCCCCCCTCTTCCGGGTCCGCTACAAATTCCTGAGAAGCAAATTAATAAAACCGGTGTTACAACCCAAGACACACAACTGATATTGATTTTGACATCACACACATGTTTAAAAGTACGGCTTACCTCGTTTTGTGTATCCAGGTCCATGTTGGTTGTTGTTCCCCTGTGTTTCACTTGTGGTTCGAGCCACAACAAGGGAATTTCTTGCCACCGGGATCACCACTTTTACTATTCTGCACACGGCGTTTTGCCTTTGCAAATTTGGCGCGCAGGTAGCGCCACTTTTTGCGACACACACTCTCTACTGTGCAACGTATCGTTGCTATCTCCTTCCAGGAGTTGTTGGCCATCAGCGTGTCCTTGTAGGTCCTCAGCGATGTACTGTAGAGATGCTCGTATCTCCTCACTGCCTCAGCAAGCTGCTCCTCAAAAACATCCATTGTTGAATTCATTAAATCTGTTGAATCAGTGCTGTTTATACACCTACCTATATACCTGGAGAGGCTCTTGCGCTTCTCCACTTTCATCACGCCCACAATCAATTCCGACCAATCACAGCATGGTTGCCGCGCAGCCTTGAAAGAAAAAGTTCGGCCCGGACCCTGTGCACAAGAGTGCTGAGCAGCGGGCGGTCCGAGACAAAAATGACGTCATTTTGTGGGAGAAAGTTCTTCCGCTGTTCCGCACTCTTGTGCACAGGGTCTAAAGGGTCGACCTGTAAGATAGTTAGTGATCCAGGTGACCAGTGGGGTCTCTACCTGCATGTCCAGGAGCTTCCTCTTCAAAAGGGACAAGCCCCACTTGTGGACATCGGGCCCTCATGCCACCCTCATGGAGTCTGTTTCTGACAGTTTAAGCAGAAACATGCATATTAGTGGTCTGCTGGAGGCCATGTTGCAGGGCTCTGGCAGAGCTCCTCCTGTTCCTCCTTGCACAAAGGAGGAGGTAACGGTCCTGCTGTACTGACAGACACAGCAAATCTTCTTGCCACAGCTCACATTGATGTGCCATCCTGGATGACCTGAACTACCTGAGCAACTTGTGCTCACCTCATGCTTCCTCTAGGGGTGAGAGCACTGACAAAATGCAAAAGTGAGCAAACATCAGGCAGAAAGGATGAGAGCAGAGAAATGGTCTGTGGTCAGCACCTGCAGGGGCTGTCTTGATAACTGCCTCATTTCCACCTGTTGTCTGTTCCATTTGCACAACAGCAGCTGAAACTGATTCACAATCAGTGTTGGTCCTAACTGGACAGGCTGATTTCACACAAGTGTGATTGACTTGGAGTTACATTGTGTTCTTTAAGTGTTCCCTTTGTTTTTTTGAGCAGTGTATTATAAATGATTTTAATTTATATATGTGTAAATTGGTCAAATATTATCATTTGTGTAAGGTTAGACAATGCAGTTTCTCACCTCCAGTGGAGCTTGCCAACTTTAGATTTAGAGCCCACTATGAAAATTCCACCCACAAACGTATTCATGAATACATGTCCACATGCCTTTGATGTGAAGCTTCATTTTTCTAACAGTAAACAAACAACCATATGTCAGCTTTAAAATCCTCTCGCTGTAAATCCATTTTCACTGATTAATTAAATTACTGCCATATATTAGCACAAAGCCTTTAGCCGAGGCCCCAGACATCAATATGGCACACCATTTGGTTTCAAAGCAGCTCCCCCTCTTCCCTTAGTTTAACATGCCACTGAGTCAAATGTGGCCCGAGGCTCTTCTGTTCACACTAGATATATGTTGCGGTACTCCAATGTACAAAAACCATTGGAGTAATCAAGAAAACAAACAAACTAATCTGTTACTTTGAACAAATTCAGCTGAATTTTTGTGTTGATGCAACTTTTGAGTCTACTTTGCTGTTCTGTCTTCTAGATAAATTGCAGCTTCCTATTAAAAAATCGAATTCAATAGGCTCAGGTGTAGTACAGATGCAGGCCAAGATAGGTAGAGCAAGCACAAAGATCAGATTCCAGCTCAGAGTTGAACAAAACACACAACGCATTGCAGATCATCACAGTTTTTCCACACGCAAACAACAGAAATTATGCTACAACTACAACTACAGCTACAGCTAATACTGTACTGAAGATGTCCTTGTTTGGGTCAGTGACTATATAAAGCCTAGCCCTTGTGACCACTAGAGGGAGACATATAGGGGGTAAAACCCTGACTTTTTATATTCATGTCCGTACCATTATTATAATGTCAGTTCCCCCCTCCCCCCTTATTCTCCCTCCCCGCCCCCTTCCATCTCCCCTTAAATATCCCCCCACCCACCACCCCTATGTGTGGCCCTCTGTTGTTGCTGATCACAGATGGTCTATTGTTCTTAGCCAGCCTGAAAGATACCCTGACAATGTCATCATACAATGACAAAAACAAAAACACACAACCATATTCCCTTTATTTCCCATATTCCCATAAGTAAATAATACATACTAACTCCACTCTGCTCTTAGTATTTTATTAATGTATAAAATATATTGTATTTTACCTCATTATTGTTGGTTGTGATGTCACAAGCCCTGTGCACACTGTTCAGATTTCACCAATAAACCTCAAACTATCAGTAACATTGACAAACACCATCAATATGTCTTCATGGACTAGACTTTGGTCTGCTCTGCAATGTTCAGTACATCTGGTGCATCTGTTGAATGATGCTTTGCTACACTGCTGCCAGCAGAGGGCTCTCACAGAGCAGAAAATACACTGGAGCTGATGGAGAACTAATAGTTTTGAATCAGTTTTCCCTAGGTGTGTGTGTGTGTGTGTGTGTGTGTTTCCTGCCCATCCTGCACAAGTAAAACTGTTGATTTATTTTATTCTGTTTTAAATGTACACTTAGCCTAACTGTTTTCATCTTGGTTTTTCTTTTCCTTATAAGGTATTAGGAAATTGGCTGGCTTCTTATTTTTTGTTTTCATTCTTTCTTCACACACTTGCTCTTATCTCAACCACCTAACTAACTCAAGATTCCCTGATAAAGTAATGAGGAAAGTATTTTGGACCAAAACTCCAAAACTGAAAGACACGAACGTGCACACACATACACACTAAACCTCGTCTTCTCCCACAGCTCAGAGCTGTCTGTTGATATTTGTCATTGATCGTCCATTCATTCCTCAGCCGGCCCAGCTGTCAGTCACTTCCATGTCACTGCATCTCCAACGGTTGCACGGCAGAGCTGCAGACGCCTATATGGGCTCTGTAATGCAATTTGCCTACTCACTGCTAAGACTTAGATAAAATACTGACCCTGAATCAGTTCCTGATGAGATACTTGGTTTAAGTGGAAGTAAGAAAGAGACAGACAGGGGAGGGGGCAGGGAGATTAGGGAGGAGAAGGAATAATCTTGGGTGAGTGGGAGGAATAGGGATTTGGGGAGGGAGTGGGAGGAGAGAAAGAAAGGAAGGATGAAAGAAAGTAGAATGGTAAAAAGGAAAAAAGGAAGTCAAATCAGAGATAAGGAGGAAGATAAAGGAAAAAAAGAAGGAATGAAAGAGAGTAAATGTATGGTAAAATCAGAATGAAGGAGAAAAACCAAAAATACTATGACCATAATCAGTCAGACAGTGCAGCTCTGCTCAGAGACACAGATTTAGGTTTAGATAATTGAAAAAATAGGAGCATATTGTTTAGCCCCCAGGGCAGACTCATACAGTAGTGAAGCTACGCCAGAGGATATGGGGGTGGGGTTACATTTCCAGCCACCAACAGAGATGTCCAATAGAGGGTTGGAGGGGCTGGGATTATGCAGCTCAGTCAGACTGGCAGATTATGTCTGACCAAAACAGACTCCACTGGCGAGGGAGATTAACAGCTATTTCCAAATAGTTTAGATGGGTGAAAACAATCAGCTTTGTGATTAAGGAGTGAGCTACAGACATTAAATGGCCCACAGATGTAAAAGCGATGGTACTGGAAGACAAATCTGTCCTGCAAATCCCCTCAGATCCATTCAGTTCAATATGTTAGGAGGGTAAGATTGTAATTGGCTTGATTTTACTAATCCAAAAATATTAGCAGAAAGCTTCCCAAACCCAATTAGCAGTGTTGTAAATCTGTCTCTGGGGTATGATTACAAGCCCTTATAGTATCATGAACACTAATCCAAGTGAAATTTTCAAAACTGCATAGATTAATTACTAATGCATGGATCAAATATTGTATGAAAATAATAATGAATAGGCTGGATTTGTAATAAGGCTGGATTGTTCACCTGCTTCCTCTGACTGTATAAAGCCATGAATGCTGCCAAGTAATGCCTGACAATTTGGTTGAGAGTATTTAGCTACACTTTCCACTTGTTGAATGGATAAATGTGCAGTTCAAAATGCTGGATTGAAGCTAACATGTAAATGTCCAAGGTAAGACGGTATGCTATGTGGTTTTATGACCAAAATTGAGTCAATTCCTGTGAACTTTCATTTTAACAAAACTATACAACAGAGACGACCAGCCCATCCTCACCAGGAAACCATAATGTTGAGTAATGCTGATTTCTGTCTCTACATGTATAGAGTCATCCAAAGTGACTTTTCTTGAAAAACCTAACAGTGGGTGTTCATAGTGGCAGAGGGCCTTGAACCCCAAAATGTAGTGGTGTAATGGAGGTGTTTTTGGGAAGACATGTTGGAAACATAATTTCTCTCTTCATGATCGTGAGGTGAGTTCTACAGATAACATAAATAATGAAATGTTGCTAGGTAAACACTTTGAAGTAATTGCAAGCCTTCCTTTTTTACATAGCCACCCCTGTTTGTTTCAATCACACTTCACCTCTTTAACTAAATTTGGCTTTAAATTATGAGCATGGCCAAAATGGAGAAAACAAGATGTGTTGTCATCAAGTGGTACAATTGGTGGTATGAGACAAAGAATTGTGTGACAATTAGATCAAAATTATAAATAAATGAATTGCAATGCATTTTAATTTTTCAATTCATTTTATTGTTGACATCACACAGTCCGACAACACTAAAATGTGTTATTGTGGTAAAGAAAAAGAAATACGACTGCTTAGCATTCAAAAACATTTTCTATATCTTTATAAATGACTGGGCAGCTCAAGATGTTTGTGAAAAAGATCAAAGTGTATGCAAGTCCATTGCTGTCACATCTTCTCAAGGCATTGTGATCTTGAATGAGGCTCGACAAACTTTGAGGGAGGACAAGCTTGTGTGAGATCACATGGTCTGGTAGCTAAATCCCAGACAGTAAAGAATAGACAGTTAGTGGACTAGAGTTATTTGTAGAAAACGTTTAGTCTGATGAGAATCATAATGACTTACATCATTACAACAACAACAACAAATGAACCATCAGTCCTGTTATATAGCGATAACCGTAAACCACTTGCGGTGAAACGTCACAGTAAAGACAGTGAAGGGCTACTTTAATTAATAAAGTATCTAAAATAAAGTATCTAAATAAGGCAAGGGTGGGCTTTTTTTAAGAGGGCCACTTTGTTTTCTATAAACTGCAAGCTCCAGACATAACCTTTATAAATGTATAATAAGTATAATATGTATAATGTCTTGCCACATTCTTTAAGAGTCATTTGCTGTCATTTACTATTTACTCCTCTGTCCTCTCCTCTCCTCTATAATGCAACCTTAACAAATGCAACTTTGAACCAGTAAGACACCTATTAAACAGGTATAAGCACAGTAGTGCAGTGCTGATTCATTAACACAAATCAAACTGGAAACATGACATAATGTATGCACAGAAGCGTTGCTTACTTTGAAATGATTGTTATAGCGATCAGAAAGATTGAAAAGCAGCCAAGACGTCCTGACTTTTAGTTACTGCTGTAGGTTAGACTACATTTTCCACAATGCCGTAGTATCATTTGTTATTGTTGGGTGATTTTGTTTGTGGCACACCCCTACCCTAATGATCATATTTCCCCATGATAGATAGAAATAAATTTACACTCAAATTTTACACTCAAAGTGTAAAATTTAGTCTTAAATTCTTTGAAAAATGTAACACTATGTCCAGACATTATATATGAGCTATGCAACTACAACAATGATCTCATCCTTTCATTGGCTTGTTTCCAGTATTCACAATGTAAATGCTGCTGTGGTGAGTGTGGAATAGAGGTTTGGATGATGAGTGACACCCTGAATGTGCATTCCACTTGATTAGTTCACAGATTCAATTCACTGATGGTAGTTCTTTCATCCTATTAGCTCCAAATTCCTATAACCGGCTCTCTAAATGCATGGGCCCCCATATCAGGGCCAACCCCTGCTGGGAGGGCATATGGGCTGCTTTGTTGGCAGGAAGGGAGTGTGTGTGCAGGGTCCACCAATCACTGCCCTCGCCTGGGGAGTTAAACAAATTGATTGGCAGGCAAGTGGCAGCCAGTTCCAGACACTGTGGTCCCCATTCATCTGAACACAGAGCGCAGGAGGCTCTGCAGTGAACAAGCTGAAAGGTTGGGCCTGAGGTGTATAGAGGAGTCATAGAGAGGAATACACTGTTACAAAACACATGCCTCAAAATGTACACACTAGTGGGATGAAAGGTGGAACTTCCTTAAAACACTCAAGCAAGTCATCATATTACTGAGACTCATTGCTTATCAGAGACATCAGGGATTGTAGTGCCATTTTCCCAAATTTTACCAGGCTGAAGAACGGAATTACAAAGCATATGAGTTGAGAAATCCATCGCTGCATAAAATGGCCTCCTTGCCATTTCAGTTTATACTTAACTTACCAACATTCTAGAGTGACGGATTTCAGGAACAGACACATGAATCTGTGCCAGTGGCTCCTCTTCAGGAGTATTTTTTATTTTTTTCTACCTAAGCCTTACCAAATAGTGTATCTAAATCAGCAAAACAAAGTGGGACTAAAAACAATGGGTTGAAAAAATGTAGGAGCTCCTGTTAGGGAAAAGAATGTAGGCCTTCAGTCTGGTGTGTAAGGGGAACAGACAGAAGGCATAGCCAGGCAACCCAGTAGTTACAAATGCATGCAAAGATTTGTTAACTATTAGTAAAGGCACTTGCTGCAACTTGCAAAAAAGTCCAGCACCATTTTTCTCCCAGTTCTCTGGTGTCGCCCCTGGGAGCACCCCACAGGTCTGAGAGTCAGGCAGGAGCGGTCCTCTGTTGATGCCAAGGTGAATGGCTCAGTGCCCACACAGATTAAGCAGACCAGCAATTAGCCAGGGCCAGTCAGCCAGCAAGACACCAACACATAGACAACAACTACAACTGGGCAAGCACAACACAGCACAGCACAACACACACACGCAATGTAGCCCAGATGCTACTCTAGCTCTAATCCCCGAGCGATTGTTGTTATTTCTTTTGTTGGGGCTGTTTATGACGCTCTGTCATGCCTTTGGCTGTGTGTAGTTAGCATTCACACACTCAGCCTCATGAAGCATGACTTCTGACACTGGCTGAATTGATTTTTTTTTCTTCCCTGCTTTTATATTTCCTTCACTGTGTCATTTTGCCAACCTGAATGAAAGCGGGTGTTATGGAGGCCTTTGTGGCCTCTGCTGTATTGAAAAGCTCCTGGACTCATTCCAGTAGAGGCAGAAAAGATCCCTTTAGTTTATGAGAGTGGAAATGTTCTTTACTCAAATATGATCTCTGCTTACAAAACAACCAAACTGAGGGACAGAGTCAGTGAATGGAAGGAGCACACACACGCACAACACACATATAACGCTGTCTTGTGATGGGCAAGGCTTATGTGAACATGATAATGGACCATAAAATAAAGACACATTATGGGTACAGTTCTGTTTATTGTAGATGCTGAGTAGAACAGTAGGTTATATAAAAAGAGAGGATGCATATTTTCTGTATGTTGTATTTCAAACATGCAGTATGTCTGTGCTAAGCTAGATGAAGTTAGAAAGGAAAAGTACAACATTTAGAGGAACATATAAATTAAATTCTAGGATATACACTGTAGCAGCATGAAAGTAGCCAGCTGACATGGAGCACTTGCAGGTCTCCTCCATTTCTTGTTTAATAAGATACATTTAAATCCACTAATCTGTTCTTTTCAAGAACTACTAACATCAGATATCATTAGTGAATACAGTCCCTCTTAGCATGGCAGCAGTTCGAAGTGATTATAGATCAGACCTGACTCCCATTGCATCAATGAAGCCGAGAAGATAGAGTATATAGATTTTCAAGTGCTTTAGCAGCAGGAATAGACACCATAAGAACAAACTATACTGTATATGGGCGAGCATTTAACCTGACAAGTGGATTGTTGCACAGGACCACCAGAGGTTGTACTATAGAAAATAGAAACACTTTCGAAAGAATATTAGGCAGATGATTAGAGCTATCAAAATTAACTTCAACCAATCAGATCAGAATATTGCCAAAGAGGAAACACAAGGTACTTAGAATCTATAAGGGCTAGCAAGTAGCAGTTATCAAATACAAATAAAAAAAGTGCACACTTAAACATTACATTAGTCGTCTCCAGAGCATATAAATTATATGTTGCGTTTGTTGTGTGGGTGATTATGTTCGACAGGCATAAAAACTCAAATATGGTTCACATTTACAATCTCATAATGCAGATCACCTCAACCATTATCAAGAATTAAAAAAAAAAGAATTTACCCTCACTGGGAAAATGTGGTATTCATTAATTAGTTTATTAGAACTAGCCTATTTATCTCAACACTGTTAACATTGTTTAAATATACTGTTCAAACATAAGGTTTCTGTGTCAATCAGTTTCTAAAATTAAATATACCATGCATCAAAAACTTAAATAAGAAACCCAGCTATTGTAGCCTTTCAAGGAGTTTCCACATTGACGTGTGTGTGTGTGTGTGTGTGTGTGTGTGTGTGTGTGTGTGTGTGTGTGTGTGTGTGTGGGTGGGTGTATGGGTGTACAGGCCCAGCTGCTAATGTTGGCCTTGTACAAAGCACTGACCTGACTGACAGCAAGCACCAGTATGAGGCACATTATTCACCTCAACAAACAGACCCCCTGAACTATACTCTTTGTGCCTAATATACTGCACTCATTTACAAGAGAGAAACGCTTTTTATTATTCATTGGACAGAGTTGAAGGCAGAAAGTTGTTCTATTGCTTTGTTCCAGAATGGATCTCATATTTGCTACACAGCTGGAATGCTGTGCCTTTTGTGTTGAATATTAAAAGAAAAGTGGAAAAAAAGTGTATGTGTGAGCTTGTCTTTGTGTATGAAGTTGCTCACAGCTTCAGCTGTGAATATATTTCACCACTGATTATGTGTTAACATTTAAGAAGTGACACAAGCAGTTGCTACTAAATAAATAAATTGATTAATTATTACTGTTAACTACATGAATTTGAGCCTCTGACCTTGTCTGTAGAACCACCACTAAAAATGTGATTTGTAAACAAAGATAAACACACATTTAAAAAACTCATTAGCATAATGAAGAAAACATGCACAAAATGTAAAAAAAACAACAAAACAGGTTTGGAAAAATACATGGTAATCTCCAGAGTTTACAGCATAACAGATGTGACGATGCATTTAATTAAGAATGCTGCACACAGGCTGTCAGTCATATGTTTCTTGGTCTTCCAAAGCTATTTCACCATCCAGCCATGCAGCTCCACTCACGACACACCCTAACTGTCTGCTACCTTATGTATGTTCAAGCACAAATACATAAGGAGTGGGGGGGGGGGGGGCAATAATTGTATATTTGATGGTAATATATTTGACGGACAACATGTGGGAGCTCTCTGAGAGAAGACAAACAGCATACAGGTGGATTCACAGCTTTCAAGGGCTTCTTTATCTAGCACAAATGTTTGACTGCCATTCAGTGTGCTTATGTAACTTGGCTAGCCACCTCAAGAGCTGCAGTGGAAATGCTAACAAGACCAATACACTCCGTATCTGTCAGTGATTGATGAGCTGTTCATGCCACTGATAGCCATCACCCCCTCTGATGTTTGTCTACACTGTAACACACACAGCCTCAATCACATGGGCATTTTAATGTTTCCTCAATCAGTAAAATTATTTTCAACACCAATTCATACATACAATTCATTCATGTAAACACTTATACATGAGTTTATGTTATCATGTTTATCAGCTTGTTTGACCATGCTGGAATCATCTGTAAGACTGGTTTATATGACAATCCTGTCACAGGGTCTACTGACTTCTGACTGTTCTATCAGAGCCTGGGCTGTGTCATACTAGCAGAGGTCTAGAAAGATCTCATATTACCACCAATAGATTATTACCACCATCGTTTTATATGATAATAGATCCACACTTTTATTTTTAATTTAATTTATATTTTTTTATGCTCAGAGTATGCTCAGAGTATGCTCAGAGTATGCTCAGAGTAATTTGACATTGTATAACATGTTCCACCATAAAGGTTGTACATTTTACAACTTAGCAATTTGACAAAAAAATATGACATCAGTGGCACTGACTGGCATCTTACACAACCTAAAGAAAGTCAGCACTGCATGCTAGTGTAATGGAAAGAAAACTACTTGCTTTTATTCTTCATACAAAGTAGATGTATTGTCACCTCTGGTTAATCATTTCTGAAATATTCAACAGAGAAGCAGGGTGTCAGTTCGGTTTCTGAAATTTGGGAAAGAGAATTTATCCGACCAAACATTTTTGTTTTTGTTAATTTGGAATGCAAATAATTTCTGCCATAATGCAGTTAAAATAACACATGTTTTTGTATTACTACAAGGAGTAGAGGCAGCAGTTATTTGTGTAATGGGAGGGCTCGTGGTCTGCAGTAGAGGGTCAGTTTTCATTTAGAGCTTGTTAACATGTTGGACTGGAAGAAACCTCTAAGTGATTCAAGTGGTCATCAAAGGGCCTGAGTAACATTAACTTCATATTACCAGCTCTGTGTTAACCTAAGAAAAAGTAGACTGAAGAAGCAAAGCAAAGAGCCACCTGCCTCAGGCTTTCTTCTAGACTAGTGTGACTAACTCCCAGGAGCTGGATGCAAACAGACACTAGAACTTTGAACTCAATGGTTTGGAGGTCAGAACCTGGTCAAGACCCTGTCAGGACGAAGAGGGGCCTCTGGGTTCAAGTGGACCATCAAAAGAGAGTGATCCGGGACAATGGGGCTTGGGAACACACACACTCGCACAACATTCTGACTGCCCTCATTGTATGCTCAAGTACTGCCTTTCTGTCTGGAAGCTGTTTTACCATGAGACGTGAGTGTGGTGAATATTAGGGCAGGCTTGAACCTCTCTGGTCAGTGATGACTGGCCACTCGTTGCCATGCTCAGTGTGATCAACAGTGTTCTATCTGTTTACCCTTAACTCTCTGTAGTGTGTAAAGGATAAAAAGGTCAGGTTTTAAAGTTTGTTGATGTGTCTGGAGTTTACACTCATAGATTCTTAGAGTGTACAGACAAGGATGGTCTGTGTTTAGTATGACTTTTTAATACTTTTTTTGCAGTTATTTGTTTTTATTTGCCAAAAGCTACACAGACTGTGTAATTCATAGAGAAACTAATGGCTGTTGAGAGCATTTGCAAAAATCTTACAAAAAAACATTTACAGACACACAAACATACAAAATATTTGATATATTTAATCATGTTTCATGTTGTTGCCCTTTCGTGTCATGAATTGAAATGAAATTGGAATCATAATACTTTTTATCAATCTCTTTTAAAACAAATTTAAAAACCATTAGCTGATTAGATTTTGGTGAGTCAGGGTTGAAGAGGGACCTTACTTCCTTTCCAATATGGTAAACATGATCATTATCTCAGGAATTTCATGTAATCTGTACCACAAATGCATAAACTGATGTGAGTTTGGTGGTCAATGACAATGACCTTCTGTGTTGTAGTGTTGCAGTCAGTACAAATGTCCAGGTGGACTCCAGGAGGAAGTGATTAAATGATGATCGATGGGCAAAAGGTCATTGTGCATTCATACTCTGATTATGAAAAACCTTCACACCAGTATTTACAAGCACATAATATGTGTTGACATTGTAGACATAAGAGGTCAAAGGTCATTTGCTGTAACAATATTGAAATTCTTATTACATATTATTTAAAGCTGTTAGCTAGATATTTCATATGGGTGTAAACTGCTGCCTTGAAGGACGCAGGTGTACAACCATGAAGCAGGGTATCACACAGCACTTCTGTGCATGATTTATTTTGCAACCAATTTTGTTTTCTTTTAATAAAGTGTTGAATCATTACCATTTAGTGATATTGCAGGGTGTACTCGGCTTCTTGTGCACTACTGTGCCCTGCCTGCTAAATACTGGGAAAACAACTGTTCCAGAGCATATGGCAGCATTTATAACAACCACTATACTACGACCAGTGAAAGTCTACCCCCACTTCATGTCTCACTTGTATTTGTACAGCCATCCATCAAATACAATAGATGCCAATAGATTTCAGACTGTGTTACTGTAAACCAACAGGCGAGTGACGGAGAGACACTAAATGGTTTTATTGGATGTTATCAGCTTTTTCTAAGGCAATATTGAGCCAGTTAATGATTGACAAGCTTGCACACTGAGATGGCTGAAACACATGGTAAATGGGTGAAGCTGGCTTTGAACCTTTATGATGTGGTTCTGTAGGTTCCCGGTGGGCCAACAGCAAATACTGATAATGACTTAAAATTATACTGGCATCCTGCCAGAACACTGTCATGATCACTCTTAATTATTTGTTTTACTTTGTTGTCGTTTTGTGCTGCTGTCCTTGATTTCCTTTTAGATAGATATCATAAGATCCGCTGATAGTAACAGGACAGAAATGTTACCTCACTTGACCTTTTGAGGTAAGTCACCATATAGCACACGATATAAGCTTGTATACTGTATATGCATGTGTGTGCATGTGTGCACAGGACAGTATGTACAGAAGTACTTGAACAATCCTTTAAATGGCATACTTTGAAATTGGAACAGGTAACTTGTATGAGCAGCAACAAGACCTCTTCATAAAGCTGCAAATTGTGTTCTTTGTGTTAAATTAACCTTTATTTTCCAACTGAAGCTTATTTTTTGACAGACATACTTTTGTGTTGATCAAACATGTTAGTAAAACAAAGGTGGCCACTTTTCCAAAATTGTTCAAAGAAAAAAGTTTATTCTTTTAATTAGTTCATTCTTTTAAGTTTATTCCTTAATACTACAGCAGCCCCCAGTTAGGCTAGTGGTCAGCAGCTATTTTTTATATATGAGGGATCAAAAAGACACAATGCATGTTGAACTGTTGTTTTAGAGCACCACTTCAGAGGCACTTGTGGGCAAACCCAAAGACTAACCCTTTGAGTAGTCTATTAACAGAACATAACAGCCACCATAGATGATTGAATAAAGAAAAATATATTGAGAGAAAGCTTTACCTTCTCAGCTCAGTGAATAGAAGAATTCACCAGAAGCAATCAACACAATACCTAACAGGCAATTTACCAATGAAATGGTCAAACATTGAAGAATCAAGTGAAAGACACATTGGTTCAAGATCAATAGTGCAAGTCTTTATTTCTTGGTGATGGATATGCAAGCAAAGAGGATAATAGATGGACAAGCACATCACACATAAACCTAAACAAAGAATAGAAAATACATTTGAGGGAGCCGTAGTCCTTCTACTCTGTGTGTGTTCCTGCCCGCAAAAGCTTACTTATCAGAAGTCACAGTGCACTTAACACAATAATGAAATGGAAAATAAACTGTTTACTAACAGCACAATAAAGACTGCATGTGTGCCAGGTCAGAGCTGGTGGGAAGGTCAACAGATGCTAACTAAATATTGGACTCACTTCCACACTCTGGCATCAGAACCAAGCTCTTTGATAGGAGAGAGTCCTTTTTCAAGAGGTGCTGGGTGGGTGTAGGGATACTCATTAACTCTCACCTAAATGCTGTTGTCTCCAACGACTTACTTTTGTCATCAGGATAAGGGACTTCATTGTCTATGTGGGCAAAATAACAGAGAACACTGGGTGAAAGCACTGAGGGGAATGGGCTGCCTAATCAAACCGAGAGCTGGATTTTATGGCCCTTCTGTACTAGTCCTTCACAAAGAAAAAGATACAGTGGCTGAGGAGGGGAAGGGGAGGCACCTCCCATGCTGCAAGGGGATCTGAGTTCATCTTCCAGACTCAGATCACAAATTCCCCTAGAATCGCTGAAGGCTGAATCATGCTGGGCTGTCATGCCTGTCGTGGATATACCACATTCCTTTGACTGTAGGTACACTGTCTCAGGTCCACAATTTTTTAAAAACGTGGATTGGAGTTACCAATATGCCAATAGACAATAGACAACAATATGCCAGAGTTCTAGAAAGTCAGTTTATAGTGAAAGTTGAATTTCAGATTCTGGAGGAACTATGGGTTCTGTCCAGGTCTTTCCACAGTTTACAACTTTGTACTTTCTTGCAGATATTCAAGGAGGCCTGGCAGGGCTGCCAGAGTTGCATGTTGTGATTTTCATGGACAGGAGGTGTTAAGAAGGGTGTCGGGCATAGTTACCAGGAAGTCATTTCTCTGATTTCTATGATGTCGACCTTCTGGCACCATCATGGTGGGCTCTACAGCAATCACTTGAAGGGTTTGCAGCTGAGTGTGGCATGGCTGGAATGAGGATTATCACCTCTATATCCATATGTAGCTTTACTTGAAAAAAGATGGCAAGAACACTCAGATAAAGAAGGAGGACCTGTCCCTGGTGGAGCTTGGGGTCAGAAAAACGACCAGTCTGTGCTGTGCCTGCCCTCTTCTTTTTCTGTTCAGTGATGTGGGTGCTGTAGAGTAGTGGTAAAGACAGAAGTGAGCAGAGCACATGCAGGACTATTGCTTTAGTCAACAACAATTACCATCAAACCTGACTGGAGAGTCACATAAACTCAAATTTTTCCTGTAACAAATTCTTATACAAAAGCAGCTGTCCACCTTACATGTTCATGGCAGTAAGTTTTAGTTTTATGACAAAGCAAACAGCAGATACATAAGATTCCTGTTCCGTTAGGTGCAGAGAGCTGAGCAGGTGCAGTCTTTAAGCTCTAGGCTAATCCCTACCATGTTTTCACACCTTATTGTGTTGGACCTTTGTGTCCAGCCTTAATGATGGGCCTCTCAACCCCTGTGTGCAAAAACATGTGTGCAACATCTTCAAGCTAGCCACTATATTACCTTTCGAACAATGACTCTTAGAGACCTGTTCAATAATCACTGCCATGCTTTCCTTCGCCTGAGTTCAAATAGAAACCTGCTTTTTGAGTTGGCTTAAGTGGCTCTTTCCTAAGAATGTAAGGAGTAAACATGCACATCCTTGAAGATCTCCGTAGCCACTAATCATCCTCTGGAGGACAATATAGGCTGTTGTAGGTAACAAGAAGTGGTCAGTCTCTGCAGGGCCTCAGAACAAGGCTTTGAAGGAAGCAGAGAGCAGAGATGAATGCTTTTATCATCACACAATTAGAATGACTGAAGCAAAAACAGGAAATGGCAGCATTCTGTCAAAGTAGGTGCTAAGTGCTATCTTATCTGAGGCTGATTTCAAACTAATTTTATCCTACAGAAATAAAACAGAAAATTGTACACACACACACACACACACACACACACACATATATATATATATCTATATATATATATCTTAAGAAATTATTCAGATTGTGACATAATTTTCAGTTAAAGCAAAATAAATATAATGGCATTGCCAGTGCTGATGCCATGTACTCCATAAAATGTAATCTACATTCCTGCTGTTTTAATGTGTGTTGTTGGACACCCCAATGAATGCACTTCATTGTTGACTCTGTGCTGAGCCTACAGTTGTATATTAACTAAAAAATCAATAGTGGCGGGAGCTGTATGTGTGTAGGGTCCCTGTCTCTTTTACCTTTGTCTGATAGCACTAATGCTGTGATCAGGGTCTGTGAGGTGTTGTTGATCAAGCATTTAAGGGACAGACAAACTATCCACCAGGGTCATAGGTGAAATGTTAACAGTGGACTCGGCACGTTTCTCTGTCTAATCCTAGACTGACATGTCTAATATCCTATAGATATCCTAGCTCTGCAGTTATAGCATTTACCTGAAAGAAAGATTTATTTTTTCAAAAAAGACAAACAAACCAGGCCCCAAAAAAATGTAATTCTGTCTGGAACACAGGAGGATAAAGGTGAACATAGATATATCAGTAAATAAGCACTTCACTTAAAGTGACCTTTAAAGATCAAGTGAAGCAGATTTACTAAAACACTGAACAGAATGCAATCAACATCGACCAGTTCAAAAGTGCACCTTCAAAAGCTCTTCTGTTTGGCTGACCTGTGAAACATGTCCTTTGTATCAAAATGAAGGCTTCGCACAATGTGGAGGGGGATGTGACTGCTCCGCAGTTGAGATCTACTGGTCAAGTGGGACCTTTAAGTGAGTCTTTGTAGTGTGTGGAAAATGGCAAAGACAGTGAAAGACCATGACTGTAATACACTGTGGTTCGCTGACAAGATAATAGACTAGAGGATAATACATTCAAAACAAGCAACCAGAGCCAGCAAGCACCATAGGTCAACACAAACTAATCATTAATCCATATAAACAGCCACAGTGATTGCAGTTCTTTTAGCCGTAGCAGACCTAATGTAGCTAATGTAGCAGCTAAGACTGCTATGCGGTTTTCATGCAGAAGCATGTCCACATCAAGCAAATCAACCACAGTAAAAAGCAAGGAAAGAATAAACCAACACATCCCCACTAAAAAGCTGCACATTTATCTGACAACTACACATCTGAGAAATGGATGGCCAGAATGGCTGTAGGCCCGGTGTCATTCTGTTTACATGTAAAAAAAAAATTCAAATACCAAAATTACATTTTGCTTTTGTATAAAGAAATTGTAGCCAAAAGCATGCAGAACTTTCTAAAGGTCCATAAATGCATCACATGCCATACAGTTCTGTGAAAAATACACCAAATATCAGGTCAAATGACGTTTATTCTACATGCTGACTTACAAGATTTTGAAAAAAAAACTGAACTGCAGGCATCCTAGAGTACAGAAAAACTGGTTCAGAGGCTGTGATGGTATCATGATTTAAATGTGTTTGTAACTAAAGCAGGTTGCTTATTCTGTTTACAGTTTATTGTCAACAGCACACACCTACGCATTTACTGTGTTGTCTAAATGCACAAAGCACATCAGAGACTAGAAAAAAGTAGGAGGTCTGTCAGTCTTTCTTCCTCCAGTTTTTTTTTCTTTTCTGAACTTTCAAAAAGAAAGATCCATGAGTTCCACCATGACAGACCAAACACACAGCGACAGAAAAACGCCCACTAACAGTCCAAACCATGGCTAATGTGACAGCCCAGGCTGCTATTCATTCACTCACTTACACACACACACAAGCACACTTCCATGCATGCATACATAAATGGAGTCACAATTACCCCCCCCCCCCCCCCCCACACACACACACACACACACAGTCAACACCCCAGTGGCACTCAAAGGCTTTTTAACACATGCTTTCACTCCAGTTGATAATGTCACAATAAGGTGATGGGAGTCTCTCCCACACCACGGCCCTTTGCTGGGATCATTCCCATTGTTGCCTGTATGTTTGATTACAAGGTAGTCTACAAAGCAAATACTGACGGATTTCTAGCACTCATCCCTCACTTCCAAATTATAACTCATCGTCTTGCATCTAAACATCTAATTGAATACAAATATATATAATCGCCTTTTTTCCTTCTCTTTTTTTTTAGTTTTATTCCATTTTCTTTTTTTTTATTTTTTCCCTTCAAATATGCTGATTTCGCTCTTTAGCTGTTTTTGTGCTGTATGCTTTGCTTTGCCACACTCATGCCACACCACCAGCAAACACATGAAGTAATGCTGGGTATGCCTGCTATCCACCCATACCATACACCTTCAAAAACATTTACACCAAAATAGCATCCTGTCAGTCAGCCATCAAGGATTGACCAGTTTGTTGTATGTAAACTTTCAAAATTCAAAAGTCTATTAAAGAAAAGTATAACTTGCTTTTTCCAGGGTTGAATGATGTGTCAATAGGTTGAATAAACGGCTAAGGGAATTTTGGTCCATTCACTGTGCCTTTATACCTGCAATTAACAACATTAACCCTCCCTAACAATAATCTCTGTGTCATAGAGTTAAGCCTGAAAAGTGAAGTTGAAGTGATCCTTTCCTTCTTGTAAACACCAGGATGTAAAGAGTTATGTTAGCAGGTATGTCAGTATGCCTTAGACCTGTGTCAATTGTGTTAGTTTAGTATATTTCAACGATGCAACATGGCAGTTGTCAGTTTGTCACGGGTTGTCAGTATGAGGTCTGAAATGTTCACATGTAGTTTAACAACAATAACTTTGTTTTCAGAACACAAAACAGTATGGCTGCCTTTGCCTCTGAAAGCTCTATCATGTCAGTGTGACAGTGTGCTGGCTGCCCCGGCAAGCTGCCGGAGCTCTAATGGTCATTACTGCTCTATCTACATGACTGCAGGCATATTGAAGCTGAATAAATCAGATGTTCCGGGGTTTGACCTCTGCTGCCATGACCTTCACCTGCTTCTCTGACCACAAGCTTTAAATCAGCCACCATTCCTCACTCACAATACTGGACTTAAGGTCCTGAAGAAAGGCCATGAAGACCATTCACAATGCTGGACCGTGGGCCATGAGAAAGGACAGCATTAGCCAGGTCAACCCAGGCTCTTTGTAGTGGCTGGAGTTAAAGGCACAGCAAGCACTAAAAACACAAATACTGCCATTCACTGGGTGGAGCCTGAGAATGGTAGAAAACACACAATGAATTTGAAGAAACATACAAAACACCACCTTCCTAATCAGGACGAAGACTGAATGATGTCTTTACTTGGTCACATTAGCTGTTTTGATTTGTAGTTAAATACACAGATCATTAGCCCTCGAGATCTGCTTTGCTCATTGTCACTTGTACGGCTCAAACTGAGAAAAATGTGACTCCGTGTAGAAGTTAAGTTCTTTGTCTTTGCCTGAAAATAACTTATATATATAACTTATATCTGTAGTTTATACTTTACTTTAGAACTATTATTTATAGAACAGAAAGGTGGAAACACCGAAATGAATATGGTGCTACAGGACGAGAGAGAATAGAAAGACAAGGCTGTAAAGAGGTATGCACTTTGTACTGCACTCCACAAATTGCAGCCCAATTGTATCCCATAATGTGAAATGACATAAATTGTTCTTTTTTCATGACAATACAATTTTAAACTAATGGATTTGAATTGGAATTGTGTTTTGTGTCTGCAGAAGATTTTTCCAGACTGAAATATTGATGTAATGTAACAGCCTACAAGCTTACACTGTTTAAGGTAAGGTGTTAAAACCTTACCTAAACAGTTTTCATGCCTAACCCAATCACAAGTGGAAAACAAGATGGAAGAGACTGTCAAAACATCATAAACCACTTCATTGAAATAAAGAAATAGTGCCATAGGGCACAGGCTGGACACGAACCTGGTACTCCTAGGTGAAGTTGGTAACATTCACAGACCCTGCTAATGCAGACTTTTCTAACTATATACAATGAAATGGTTCATTTGTGTATGTGCATTAACAATATGCATATATATACATACCCTGCATCTTCAAAATGGTTTCCTACATACTTATTAGTAGGGGTTGGTTCACTGAGGAATAAATCCACAATAAATATTTTTTTTGGTCTAACTACTCAGCTAGCCTAGAAATATAACAACAATTTTGTACAGTAACACATCATGTACAGTAAGTGATGTGACTGATTTTGAGTGTTGGCGGTTCCAAAAAAACTCAACTAATCTGTCATTTCTACACACATAGTCCTAAATACACATCAAAACAAAGCATAAATATTCATTCATCTCTTTCACACATGCTTTAATGTGAACTGGTGTCTCCTTTTCACTGCATGACATTTTGATACAAGTGTATCAAGGTTCACCAGGTGCTGGTCCCATTAAGCCCTACTCATGTCATTTTCAACCAGCCACTGAATATTCATAGTTCCAGGGCCCACAATGAGACTTTAATAAGGAAAACAAATGCATTCACATCTCTGACATAAAACACACACTCACACATGGAACCCAAGGTTTCTTTAGCAAGTTTTGGTAGCCTGTAATTTATGTTTATGTTAACTTAAATGTCTTTGTCTTTTATTTTCTTGATTCTATTGAGAATATCGGCATAATTGCCAAATATAATAGTTGTTGTAGGATAAGAAGTTTATTATTTTTGACTTGTTCCCAATTCTAAAACATTTGACATTAAAACATAAAAGGTGTGCAGGGGAATAAATGGTTTTCAGAACATATAGAACATGCATACAAACACTATACATACACAAAACTCTCTCTCACCTGTTATAGTGCTTGCAACTTTAACCCTACAGGGGTGATTCCCATCCACCTTCAGAAATATGTGTCCCTACTGACGAAAATATAGAAGCCTAGGGGTAACTGAAAAATGACTGAATGAATCTGTTTTGGCACTAGCAATAACAGTAACTTTGTTTTCAGTTAACCTTCAGATTTAAAATGTCTATACTCACATCCTGACATAATGCTGCAGGTACCATGTACACACATGCACTTGATGGGAGTCATTGAAAGATGTCTCTGTTCTCTGTGCTGCAAGGTGTTCATAGCATCTAACCTCATGTTAATGACCTAAAATCTAATTTTGTCTGCCCTAGTTCAAGAAACACAAGACTTTTTGACCATATGCACTTTTTTGCATACTGACACAAAAGTCGTATTGAACTGAAGTTGATGAATCAATATGCTGACATTTCAAAAGCCAGTCCAAGTGTCCAAGCTGTGAGGTTTATATTTGCTTTGTGTCCCCCTGGCAGTGTTTCCTTTGGGGTTGTGATGGAGTGAGGAAAGAGCAAAGATCATGGCTGTGTTTCCTCCTTAAGCTGCTGATGAAGAAGCTGAGACTCACTTTGACCTGCACAGCTGAGTTAACCACAATAATCTACAGGCCTGATATTGACTTAGTGATAATTTGTCTACAGGCTTAATGAGCTTAGCTTACATGACTAACACAGATAAGGGGGTGTTTGAATTCACCCCCTTTCCCCCCCTCCCTCATGTCCATCAATATAGAAGCTTACACCACAGTCATATCTAGCTGCACAGAAGCCACTCAATTCATCACATCAATTTTGAGCATATCCTTGTTGTTAAAAAAAAGATTCTCAATTACATCAACAAGAGGATCCTGTGTGATGAGTAGGGCTCAGAGGAAGCTGGGGGGGGGGGGGGGGGGGGGTCCTGTGGAACCTGCTGCGGATCAAAGGAAAAAAATACAAGGAGATTACCCCCTGACTCCATGCAATGGCATCAACCTTGTTCGATGAATTATTAAATATAAGTGTAATAATAAACATTGTAATCATTAAACCTGACTGTACTAATGTATTATTACCCTAATAAGTGACGCGCTTGCTAGCACTCTCTGATTGATTTGGCAGTAACCCTTGAGTGGTCGGTTGTCATCAAAGAGCACCACCCTCCACAGCCACACACACTGAAAAGCTATCAATACTCAGCATATGTCCAAACATCTATCACAGTGTCTGTCCTGCCTGTGAGCAGAGCTGTGTGACTCGGTGTATGGTCCACTCTGTGCTGAGTGCTGCAGTCAAGTAAAAGTCAAGAGAGATGACAGGGAGTGTGCAAGAGGGCACTCACCCTTGGAAAAGCAACCAACCTGCAGACTCTTGCACCCTGAAAAACAGGACCCAACAGGTGGCCGCCCACTACTTTACCCTCAACCCCTCCCTCAAATCATCTTACCATCAGTTTAAGTTGCCTGTTCCATAGACACACAGTCACACACTCCCCCACCATGACCCAACCATGTGGTCCCAGGGCACCTCCAGCCAGGTCCCAACCTTCCCCCTCCTCTGCCCTCGTCAGCCCATAGATCACTCCTGACACATCAGTAATTGAGCTGGGATAGATAAGGGCCAGCAGACAAGGCCCTGGGGTCCTGACACTGCTGAAAAGCCAAGAACAAACATTGTGTTTCACCACACAAGAATGATTTGGCACTGCTGCCTCTTGTTTCCCTGGTATTCTGTCACTCAGTGCATGTAAACCCTGACAGGACTTTGGTCTGAACTGTGGTCCAAATAAACACATGTCATGTGGTGGTGGTGGTTTACAATACAGCTATGCCAAATATTTCAGGGCGTATTATTCATGTTTGTTGTTGGGTAGTCGCATCATACATTACAGAGCACAAATATGACAGGTTGTTGATGTTTCCAAGCAAGATGAAACTACCGTGTGTATTATAGTTGATGTATGTATCGTTAATAAATAATAGTAATTAGAACTAGGATGAACAACAGAGACTGGTGTAGGCAATAAGCATTGGAATAACCAGGGGCCAGACTGCAGGTCAGCATGCAGGTCTGGAGGCAGAGAGAGAGAGAGAGAGAGAGAGAGAGAGAGAGGCACAAAACTACGAAGACAGCAAACAGTTTATGGCATGAATCACTGGTATGAACCAGACTAATGAGAATAGAGGTAAGAGGGTGAGAGGGGGATTTGAGGGGGCAGGGAACTGCTCAGTGGATCATGTTTGTGCCCCCCAACAGTGTAGGTCTATAGCAGCATAGCTGTGCTTAAAGTTAGGATTTTATCGGTCCTATGACACCTGTTATACCTGTGGCTGAGGCCATGTCAACAAGTGCCTGTATCTATATCTACAGCCCTACACACTATGTTTGAGGCTAACTAGGATTTAAGTCTAGTCTTAAAGGTGGAGGCGGTGTCTGCCTCTCTGACCCAGATTGGTAACTGGTTCCATAGTGCCTGATAGCTAAAGGCTCATCCTCCCATTCTACTTTTATGAATCCTAGGAACTACAAGTAAACCTGCACTCTGAGATCTGAGTGTTCTATTAGGAACACTCAGCAGGATATGTTTGGGAGCCAGTGAAGAGAAGCTAACAGTAGAGATATGATCCCTTTGGCGGCTTCCTGTCAGAACTCTTGCTGCTGCGTTCTGGATCAGCTGCAGGCTGTTAATGGAGTAGTGTGGACATCCTGTTAATAGTGAGTTGCAGTAGTCTAAAAGTGACAGAACTTTTTTCAGCATCACATTTCAGAGAGGATGTTGACTTAAAATGGAATAAAATACAATAAAAGGGTCAGATGCTATTTCAAAGATTCGAGTTTTCCAGCGCTTATTATTATGCACAGTAACAGGTATACAATATATACAATGACATTCTTACGTCGCTATATATACACAACATGGTAAGATTGAGGGAAAGGTTTAATATGTTCTGTGCCTACCTTCTACAGCAAGTCCTCAGTCCTTCTCAGTCCTTACTCCATGTCACTGGAGGCAGTTAATACACGCAGCCTATTTTTTATTTAATTTCTAGAACCATTATATTTCTCATGGTTATTGGCATCATCAATATTTGATATAATTTACTAATAGTCGCTTACTGGAGTCAATACACCAACTAAGTGCTGCTTCTTTACTCATTGTTCTAGATCAAATTTTGTGAAAAATAATCATTATGAATAATGTTTTATTGACAGCATATTTGACTGAATATATGGATATTTAATATTGAAATTTAGATCCAACTATAGTTTTACCTAAAACAACCATTGTAAGAGCATGTTTCCCATCAGGACTTTAGGCCAAAAAGCCAAAAAGGCTCAGGCTTTAAATAGAAAGGGAGAGAACATGTTGTTAGCAGGACATACAAGCGTGATAAATTTCTCTTCGTCTTTTGTCAGTGAATACGTCTGGGCCCATATGCTGGACTACAAAGCTATGTGAAAGCAGCATTTAAAAAGCCAGGCCTACCACATTAAAGCCTATAACAATCTCTGTTCATGGTAAGTTATCACTCTCAATTAATCACCTCCCACAATGGGATTTCTGATGTGTTCAAGCCCCCTGAAAGCTGCAGGTCAGGCCGAGGGCAGACTGACTCTCAGTTCCCCATTTTCCATCCCCTTTCATTTCATCACATCTCTCTGTTGCTGCCAACTGAAGCACTTTTACATTTTTCTTACTCCTCAAGCTCTCTGAAAGAATGACAGTCGGCCCAAAACAAACACAGAAAGAGATGTAGGTGTGAAGATCTGGGGCTTTATGTGAAACCAGGGCCTCTGTCTGACTGACTGACTGACTGACTGACTGGCTGGCTGGCTGGCTGGCTGGCTGGCCGAGAGGCTTTGAAACCCCTCCTCGGTCATTCCACTAGGGCTGTGTTAGCCCATGAATTGTATTGTATTGTTAGGGTTTTCCCCATTCCTGCACAAGTGAATGGGTTTAACCACTGGTTTAGATTCAGTTACACGGTTTTGGTTGAAAGTGTCCCCCTCCCACCGCTTTGGACTCCATGGTTTCCTTGGCTGACCTGTTTAGAAGCCACCATGGAAATGTCATGTTGCCCCTCCCATGGGCTGGACCCGACATTCACTTTGATAGGTAACAAAAAAAATCACTTGGGATGGGGTAGAACCAATGGCTCTTTTTTAATGCAATGAATCACCAATTTATGGTGGAACGTAGCAGTGTGGTGCTAGAAGACTTTGAAGTAGAGGATGGTGCGGCTTAGTTCTTAAAACAGGCGAGCACTTGTAAAAAGTCCAATATCCCCCGTCAACAGTTTGCATCAGGGCTCCACACTGGTCAGAAGCACACACAGAATTCTTAAGAGGCTTGTTTACAATGCAAATAAAAAAATTAAAAAAATTTATTAACCTTCATCCTAAAACAAACAGAAAAATTATAGAAAAGATATTTTTTCAGTTTAAAAAAGTTTAGGAGATAATAAAAAGAAAAAAGAGATTTATTGATATAACACAAGGAATTTTACAAACACTGTGTGTACAGCAGAATGTTGCTTCACTCAGTCATTGCATTAGATCGTTTCAGCTCAACTGGAGTGGAAAAACAATGTTAAGCAACCTGGAAATAAATAAAGTAATTAAAGTCAGTCCGAGGCCAGAGGGAGCCTCAGATACAGCAAAGTGTTACTGAGTACAACTGCTGAAATAATACTACTGCTTTATTCTTGTTATGAAGTTCTGAGAAGATTAACTAGATGGTGATGAATATGTGCCTGTTTCTTCCTCACTCTGACACAACATAGATGATCATCATGTGCTGATTCATTTACATTAGGGTCCTGAGGCTGATCCATAATATTTAGAATCGTGTAGAAAATGTACACAACTAAACACACATCCTGCTCTTTGTAAATATGATGACAAGTGTTGTTGCCTATTAACTCAAACTATGATCATGATCCCTTACTAACCGAGCTGGTTTGTTTGGTATAGCGAGCTGCTTATGTGAGAGAATGCATAAAGGAACACACACACACACACACACAGAACTTTCCTCATCCCATTTCCCATAAGCCCCCTGGTGTGTTGGAATAAGACAAGCCTATAATCAATTAGTGGTTCTCTCTTCAAGTGTCAATTAACTAGCCTAGTGATTGGGGATATGACTGCTTTATTAGCAGAGCCAGCTGCCCTCTCCTCTGCTCACTGCATTAGGTACAACTGGTAACCTAATAACAGCACTTTTACATGACATTTATTAGACAGATACTGCCTGTTCCAACTTTGAGCACAACATGATCCCCTGTAAAAAAATGCCTGCTGAAGCCTGGTGCCCCTCCATTTGTCTCTAACTTATTTCTCCTGCTTTTTACAGTGCAAATACTGTGGAATAAAAAAACATTAAAATAAACCAAACACTGCAACAGGCAGACTTTTATAATGAGCATGTTTTACTTCGCTCCATCACTTTCTTGTGCGCTCTGTTGCCATTTGGAATATGTGCTTCACTGTCAGTATTTATATCTTGTTAAATTGGTGAAAATAAGTAATTTCTTAATTTTCTGCATGGTGTTTTGTCTGTTTGCATATATTAGGTTATAGTGAGTTAGGTTCTCACAGACACTGTAAACAAGGGCTCAGATTAAAAGGCTTTTGGATTTCTGTGACTTTAGGCAGTGTAATGGGGAACTGGTCTAAGGTCTGAGCAGGTGAAATGATCGAGAGCACCACATACAAAGCAAATCCATATTTTCCTATTTTGTTGTTCTCTGTTTAACAAATAGATAATAGAATAATACATTTTAACAAATATTTAGTATGGATATCTGGGTGGCATCACAAGCTTCCAACTTCTGCAAAAAACTAGCTAGGTTAGTGTAAACCAGCAATGCTGGTTTACACTAACCTGTTTTCTTCCTTTTTAAAAAAAAATAAAAATAAACTAAACTTTCTAACACTGAAAAAGTTTAGAATGAATTCATTATAGAATATATAAGACACCTGTGGTGTAAGCTGGGTTTACATTTTCATTTTTCCGAGGTTACAACAAGGAACGTAAAGATCTCTAAAGCTGTGATAAGCACATAAATAGAAGCTACACTAATTATAATAATAACACACCTGAAATGTATAAAAGTCTTTGTCCCTCAGGCTGGTCTCACACATCACTAGGTCTCCATGGATACTGACTTTAGATATATTTTACAGCCTGTTGAAGCCGCTCAGGAGGGTTTCCTTCTTCACGTCTGCCTTTTCCTTTCACAGCCATACTCTATTGGTCTGCAGGAACAACACATATATTGTCGGCACTGAGGCTTGCTGTAAAAGTAATTGGTTTCATTGGAAAGCGGATAAATAGTGGTAGCTGGTTGTGGAAGGGCTTCCTGCCGAGTTTGACCGCTCCTGGGTTAATCGCAGTCCCTCTGAGGCTGGAAGCTTTCCCAGTCAACACTGGCCACCAGCCACTGAAAGTTCAGACCACAGAGGGCTTCAGCTGCAGGGACAGGAGGAAGGAGCTGTCAGATCTCATAATAATACATCACTCACGTTTTACAGGTGTCTGTATAATGTGCACGATGATTAACGAGGTTGTAGAGTCCATTATTCAAAAAGGTCAACATGGAAGAAAAAATATTAAACATCTTGCTGCAAACACACAATTACATTTTATTCATTTATATTGTCTTGAATCCTGTTTTCTGTGTTACAGAGTATGTTTTTGTGTTATACACTGTTGTATTAAGTTGAATTCTTAGCGTCAAATATCATCGCATGGCTGCGAATCATTTACAGCGAAACAACAACAACAATAATAATAAAATTAATAATAATAATAATAATAAAATGCACCAAAAGTTGCAAAAAAAAACATTTTAAAAGTTCTCTCGTTTGCCCATACGCAACTGCAAATCCAAAATTCAATATTTTAGGAAGAAATGAAATGAAGAAAGTGAGCTTTATATTGGACTGCAACATTTGAACCAGCAACCCTGCATCTTCTCAGTCTGACATAAGAATGTGCTGCCACGTCAGCGCCATAAACTCAGTATTTTCTGCATGCGGGCTTTTGTTTTTGATTGATTTGACGTCCGTATAATACTGACTTTCTCCATCCCATCGGCTGACTGAAACGGCCTTTTTATGCCACTTGACTTTCTCTCTCACACACAGCTGCATTTGTCTTGCA
The DNA here is from genome assembly GCF_900634625.1 of Parambassis ranga. Taxonomy (NCBI): domain Eukaryota; kingdom Metazoa; phylum Chordata; class Actinopteri; family Ambassidae; genus Parambassis; species Parambassis ranga. The sequence continues at coordinate 20,106,871 of NC_041037.1, forward strand.
AATCCATCCCCGCTGCGTCGCGTTCAGGCGAGGAAAAGAGAGCAGTCGGACATCAGTGAAGTTCAAGCCAGCGAACAAGCGGAGAGGCTGTTCCATAGCAGCAGCTTTTGTCGATATCAAAACGGAGAGCTGGTGAAAAATGATGCGTGCTTTTACACCTCGGAAGCCTGGCAACTGACAGAGCAAGAGTCGGGGGGTGGAGGGGTCCGGGGTATAAAAACTGAAAAAACTTCCCTTCCCTGGAGGCTGAAGTCAGTGTTTCGGGGGAACAAAGGAACCCGGTCTTAACGGGTTGAGTGTCCTCTAGCGCACGACGGGGATCAGCAACGCAGAATGTAGGAGATGGATGGAGACGCACACGTACAAACGGCCGTGACTGAAATTAGCATATCAGTAATTTATCACTTTTTTGTGGAGTTATTCACTGATTTTGAAGAGGGAAAAATCCATCATTTGTCAACGCGTGCGGACAGAGGCGGAGTTTTTTCCCAACTAAAACAATAAATCATCAACATCGAAATCAAAATGAAACTACTGAGATCCATAAGTTTCTCTGAAATATGCACATTTTGAATCTGTTTATTTATCGTCTGCCTATGAAATCAGTGCAGTCAGCTTCATTTCCATATCTTTTCAAAGGAGCTTCCTCGTGAATAGACTGTAATATTTCATGATGGGGCACGCAAAAGCTGTGCACAATGCCTCTCATATCCACCCTGCTTTCAGCCGCAACAAAGATCATAGCAAGACGTCTTTATGGCTAATTCAGTCAAAGGCGCATCTCTCGTCCTCTGGCGCAGAGGTCAGCCCGCCGTGTTCTGTCCACCAGGGGGGTTTTAGAGGCCAGATGCGGCCAGCTGGCTTTGTTACACACACACACACACATGCACGCATCTTTCTTTCTTTCTTTCTTTCTTTTTCTCTCTCTTTCTTTCTTTCTTTCTTTCTTTCTTTCTTTCTTTCTTTCTTTCTTTCTCTCTCTTTCTTTCTTTCTTTCTTTCTTTCTTTCTTTCTTTCTTTCTTTCTTTCTTTCTTCTTTCTTTCTTTCTTTCTTTCTTTCTTTCTTTCTCTCTTTCTTTCTTTCTTTCTTTCCGGTGTGAGCAACCATGTATTTGACCTAATTTGCAGTTAACTCATATTTTATTTAATAATTATAGTAGCAATAAATTAAAAGTGTTGAATAGTGAATAATTCTATCGCTATTTGTATTGTTTATAGTTTATAGTAATAAAGGAAGCAATATTTTTCATAACATTTATAAAATGAAACTCACTTAAATAAATAAACATCGCTGAACTAGTCTGAGATATTCTTTCTGTTATTTTTTTATATTTCCGTTATTATTATTGTTATTATTAGTATTTCTCTCGCAGCACGTGTCCGTGGATGTGTTACATTAGCCTATTTATAACGGTATGGTGGCTAAAATCCCACGATAAGATTGGTACCACCTTAAGGCTGAACGCCTGTGCTACACATACAAGACCTTGGCTTGCAATTACTCTTGAGACACGAAGGGGTTGCTATTCGTTATTGCTGCACATCATGAGCCTGTGCCGCACTACTGGGGGCGCATAGTGCGGCCAAATCCCAGTGTGTATCAGACGCACCATTACGCAATCAAATCAGATTGAAAACTTGTCTTTGCTTTTACGCATGGACACTTAGGAAGTGTAAGCACACATAAAACGGAAAATGCCATTCAAATAGAAACTTCTGACTCTTTGGTTTATTCACTTTCTTTAGTTTTGGACATTCCCAGTTGTCCTGTCTGAGTCAAATCCAAGCTCAGTTTGTACAGTAGCAATTAACACATTACTTAGAGAAATACTTTAACACAGGCAACTGCAGAGGTATAATTCCTTCGTAACTAGACTAATTTTCCTTTGTCACTCCAACACACTTAATATGTATAAATGGTCACTCACTTGAGTCCCAGTCTGTCCACGCGTTCCCAGTCATATTCATGCGCAAAACGAACAAACCATGGCAACAAATGTATCATAGTCCGGGGTCAAAAATAAGGAGTGATTTTAAATGTTCGCCAGTGTCTGACACAAAAGACAAAAGTCTAATTTGTTAATCTACCTACAGACTTTTCTGTATTAGCCACCCTGTTTTTCTCAAAGGGGATAGATGTTCGTGCGCCCTGGAGCCACTTGTTGCCGGCGCATAAAGTCGGAGCTTTTGAAAAGTTAAATATCCTAGAAAGAACACAAGTTAGTATCTCAAGGGCTTGATGGGGACAAAGGACCAGCGCCTTAGCACCATATGCTTAATGGCTACAGCCGTCCAGCCTTTATTAAAGGCAAAAAGTGGTCCTTTAAAAGTTGGAAAGGCTCCTTTATTTGAGTTAGATGGAGCACTTGCGCACAAAACCAGAAGCGCGCATTGCCATTGACTCGCCCCTTTTCTTTTTCTTTCAGGAGTCTGAAGCGGCCACCGTCATCGCCCATTTCACTCCAGCATAAGCTTTTCATCACCAGGCTTTGTTCTCAGTGAAAGTAATGCTGCGAATCAAAGAGATGACAATATTTTCTATCAGCTTGGAGACCCTGGACAAGAGCCCTCGAGCTTTGGCAAAAATCAGGGCCGGTTATTCATCCTGTCACTCCGCACCTGTGGTCCCGCATTCAAAGTATACAAACCTGTCCCTATTAACATTAATTATTCACAAACAACACAAAAGCTGAAATAGAGCAGGTTGAAGTCTGTTTATGGCTCCTAAATGTTTTATTCCTCTGAAGATGTGCCCAAAGCTTTTTTCTTTGCCTCGCTTGCTACAGAGTGGAGGTTCTCTTTCAGCTTTGAGTAGCCCTACAGTTTGGATTTTACAATCGTAGCATCTGCTTAATCTTGCCGGATGAAAATATGACACAGACATGGTTAATAGAGGATTTGTTACATCCCAGTAATGAGTGATCAACAGAAGAAACAATGGTGCAGGATGGTGAGAGCCTTATGGTTCCGGGGGCACTCAGGGTAGTTTGCTCTCTTTCGGAGAAAGCACCAGGTGACGGCAAGCAAATCGCCTTTCCGAGGAAGAGAACACGGCAAATCTACCTCCTTTTCTCTCTTGAAAAAAAAAACTACAAGACATAAATTTAATTGGCTCATCAAAGCGCGGCGAACAGACCTCAATGTTAATTGGCAGCGGGTGCACAAAACAAACGCAGGGATGTGTTTGGACTGTCTGACCTGCGTTGCGCTTTCAGCCCGGTGTCACATCTTTAAAAATGTGCTTTATTATTGGAAAACGACATGCTTTACAGTGGCCATATTGTATCCCGGACAAAGGCTGATGGAACATTAAAGACGTGGAAAACGGTGCCAAACCCGTGTCGAAGACACCGCAAGGGCCTCTTTGCTTGCTTTTAGGCAGCTGCTGTCCAGGGAGCCAGGCGCAAGGAAATGAAAAGAGACAAAGTTTAAACTACCAGGTGCATCGCGGAGAACACGGGGGAGACAGATCCCTTCCAGCGGGACATGAAGATGTCATTTAAACGAGAAGGTCACCTCTGCAAAAAGCGGAGGGGAGGAAGACTAACCCAGCAACCCCCCCCCCCCCCTCCTGCCACACACCTTTCCGTGCTTCCTCCTTTAGTTAGTTCCAACACAGCAGACACCTGTTGCCTCACCAGTACTGACACAAACTTTGTCACTTTGCCATCAACTATACTGCAAGGCATATCTGAGCGTCCTGCAATGGAGACGAGTGTATGACCCAGTCACTCTCTCACAGCTGGCACACTGTTGCATTGCCAGACAGAAAAAAGGTTTATTGTCAGAGGTATTAATAATGAGTCCATGTTCCGTGTTTTCCTGGTGAGATAATCTGCAAATCAAGCCGATTTGCGGCTCTTGTCAGGCGCCTCCCTCAGTGCGCTAAAGCGGATTTGACTGAATTAACAGCGATACAATCTCTTTCTCCTTAAAGTGTCAGTCAGAGCTGTTTAACTAAAGCTTCACACCTCCAGAGACCGTATAGATGTCACACCCGAGTTCCCTTCCACTTCTTGATTCCTTTATTAGCTGCAGATGTCAACGACACACACGCGATGCGTAAAAATGCGTAAAAACACATCATGTCCATGCAGCCTGTGGCACCGCTTTGCTATAATTAGCCAAAGATCAATCAGTGGTGTTCACACTGAAACTGGCCGTGGGTAGTATTATTTAATTTATGATGAAAATTACAGGTACAACTCTGGGGAATTGTAATTACGATGACAGTCTATTACATGTAACAGCAAATTCAGTTATTTCTAAAAGACAACATGTTAACAGAGTTTATGGAAAATATTTTAGCGCTTAATCCAAAAGTGTGTCCTCTTAGTGTGTATTACATGTTGCATAGTATAATTAATTTTAGACGCTCATCCGTACGAGCTAGTTTTAAAAATGAAAATAGCCCCACTACATGAAACGCAGTCGTCCTAAAATGAATAAAAAATAATAACGTTTAAAAGACATGATTGTTTTGTAAGTTGTACCCTCTGGGTGTCTGTCCCAGTGTTCGCACGTTTAACCTCCTTTTTAACATCAAAGCGGGAGGATAGGCGCATTTTTACAGATTACACTATTATATAAAAATGTATAAGAATGTATACCCTGTCACCCTGTCAGACTTGTTTTTCTCAGATTAAAACTCTTTTTTTTTATTTTGGAACTCTGTCAGCAAATGCTTTTAGTCCTCTCCCTTTTGAATAACCTGCCGGCAGATTTCTGTGATTGTAGCTTTTTCCACAGCGGCCGTGTGGCGTGAGTCCCCTGTGCTGCTGCACAGTGTAGGTATGAAAGCTCGCTGCACGCCTGTGTGAAAAATCAGCGGCCTTTAAAGTCAGCGACTAGCCTTTCTCAACCAAATTACCGCTTGCCGTGGCCCATAATGTCCACTAAGGGAAATAAAACCTGTCAGACAGTGAAATTGTCATGTCCTTTTAAGCCTTGCCAAGCCGGAGCTGGAGTGACAAGATAGCCGGGAGTATTTCAGCCTGCCCCTTCCGCTTGGCTGCGGCCGCACCAAAGGATGTTGAGAGGCGCTTTGCGCCCAGCGCACTAAAAAGCTTCAACGGCACAAAAGCGTTAAGGTGCGAGAAACTACAATGCTACCACTGTTTTAACCCCCGGCTCTGCTGACGCACAATCAAAGGGGGAATCGGCCCTCCTGCCAAAGAGATGAAGTTGCATTGACTCACTAACATTTGACTTTCTAATGGCTGTAATAGGATTACATGCTCCTGTCGCGCTGGCAATGAGAAACGGACGAACACACAGAAGACCTGAAGAGTCTGCTGAAGAGAGAGAGAGAGAGGAGGGAAACACTTGGATCTTTAAAATAGGCACTGAAAACAGAATCATTTGGCACCATGTAAGTCAACGAATTATAGTTATATACACGTTAAACACAAGAAGCATTCAGATTGTGATAGTAAAGACATGAGCGAGCCCACCTGTTAAGCTTTCAAACTCCAAACTTCCAAAAGGCGCTGCAGCGCGTCCCCATCACGCCAACAGCCAGGAACCGCAGCCTTGTGTTTGTAGCTTCTGTGCCCGCATGGTCCATATATGCAGCAACGCGCTTGAGGAGTGTGGGCGGCCGCAGAGGAGGCCGTGGGGACACATGTTGCGCGGATGCCGCTTACCACGGGAAAATCTGTCGGGGTAGCACCTGGCAGCACAGTGCAGCATTCAACAGTCTTCCACCACACCGCTGCGTGTCCACGTGCACGCTTTACACCTTATAGCTGCTATGGGTATATTAGCATCTCATTTGCATACTCATGTCAATGTTGGCTATTATAAGTTAACTGCCAGAGTTCCCAACATGTGCTGGCACCAATATTTATATGGGAAAGTTTCATCCATCTATAGTTATATAGACCTACTTTAGGCTCATTTCATGCACGTGGATTATGCAACTGTTTACAGGGATAGTAACAATGTTCTTTACTAAATGGTTTAGTTTCATTTCATATTATTAAACTCTCAATGACAAAATAATTGAGAGGCTTGAAGCCACACCTTGTGGAGTTAACTGGTATTACAGATCCGATAAATTGCCAGTGAATGACACTTGTAGCATATTTAGGTCGCAAGAATTTCAACTGGTACTTGTGGGAGGTACCTCAAGGTTCCATCCTGAGGCCTCTCTTTAGGCTACATTCGCAGACCAAATGTGGATTATACATCTTTGTATCACCAGGTAATGTCGCTTTCATAAACTATATCAGTGCGCAAGCTGAATTTAATGTTAAATGTTTTTTCAAATGAAACAACGACAAAGAGACAATTGCCTTTGGGCCAAGAGGGGGAAGGCGGTCAGCTCCTGCACAAGTAAGACATATTGGTGTATGATTCCCATATAAATTTATCACAAAATATTACAACATAGCAAGAATTAGAAAAAAAACAATAGTGTACATCTGGACAAGAGCTGGAATTGGAACTGATCCGTGTCGCCATTTCAGCAGGTTACTATAAAAGTCTCGTTACAACAACATACAACTCACACTACAGCCTGTTCCCAGGATCAACACAGAACAGACGCTGGAGCTGGAATAAACCCCCTGCATGCCATTGTTTATGTTTGTATTATGATGTAGTAGCACGTTGGGAATAAAATGTGCTCTTAAATTGTCTTACTGCACATCTATTACAGTCATGAATATTTGATCAAATATATACTTTAAAAAATACAAAATTCTGCTTTTATGCAGTGCTTTTATTTGCAGGTTGAACATAAATAAAAAAATAATCATCCATACCAACATCCATATAAAAGTATAACATTTACTTTTTTCATTGCAGTTAATTTAAAACATATATTATGCCTTATAAAAATAAATACATGATTGCCAGTTGTTTGAATTACAAAAATAAGATTATCAACATGATAAAACTATGTACAACATGGAAAATATTATCGGACACAAGCTCACAGAGTGTTCACATTACAATGTGCCTTCAAGAGCACATTACATAAACCTTTTCACATTTACAGTGTGCGTTTCACGGGTCGCTCGGTTATGCCACCAGGCCGAAAGGAGGTTCGTTTTCAATATCCGTGAGGCCCGCTTTATTGTGCACTTTACGGGGATCCTCCGGTGTCCAGACCTTGGCTGTTCGGATGATGTTCTGCTCCCGGAGCTGCTTTTCATCCGACCAGGACAAGGAGTGACCGGCTAGCGGAGGGAGCCCGTAGTCTGGGTCGCTGGGGGAAGGAGACCCTGGGGACACAAAAATTCAAGAGGTAGATTAATATCAAGTCTATTTATTATTTGTTTCGTTTTTAAAGCTGCCACACCAGCACATAAACTTACACTTTATGTACATTTCTAAATTAGAGTAGGTCTTTATATTGTGTCAAGTATAAAAAAACAAACGTACTTGTTCCTCTGTGGCAGATTATGACCTTCTTGGGTTGCGCGTTTGTCTCGCTGCTGGAGTTTCTGATGGGCAGATCTGATTGCACGAGCTCGGCCAGGAAGTTGATGTAGCCGATGGCGAGCCGCAGCGTGTCCACTTTGGAGAGTCTCTTCTCGTAGGGCAGCGTCGGGATATGGGAGCGCAGCCCCTCGAACGCGTCATTGATGGACTGCATCCTCCGGCGCTCTCTGACGTTTGCTGCCTGTCTCAACTGCTGCATCTCCATCTCATTCCTCATCCTCCTCCGACGCTTCAGTAACGGTCCACCGTGATGGCCCATCTGTGGCGAAAGGTCCGGGGTACTGTCTGCGCAGCCGTACGAGAAGGTGGACGACGAGGAGGAGAAGGACAGGTTGCCGATGTCATAGTCGACATCGTGTGTCGCACCTCTGCAGCCGCTGTCTTTGCTGTAGTAGTCTTGGAAGTGGCTGGTGAGGAAGTCCACGTCGTCATCCAAAAAGTCATCAGTGTCCAAGTGTCCGTCTCTCGAAGACTGGTCGGTGAAAAACTCGTCATCGTCGAAATAGGGAGGGGAGGAGAAAGAGTCCAGTCCGGAGAAAGGGTCCAGCACACTGTCCATCTTTGTCGCGGAAACAAAGACGCCTTGTTTCTTCTTTTATGAACTTGTTGCTCCGTGCTCTCTGCTCACAGTCAACACTTTAGTTTTAGTTGAAGAACAGGCACGCGAGGGGTCTTTATAGCGACATCCATAGTCGCGTGCCGTTTGCCTAGCGGGCCAACCAATCATAGCTCGGTCCGCGAGGCGCACGCCGAGATAAAGCTGAGATAGACACGCCCCCTTCTCTCCGCTCTCCCTGTTTGATCTAATGTCTCAACTCTGTACTGACACCTGTCATTATACCAAAGCCAGTTTAACATTATCCTAAAATATAAGTTAAGAATGAATTATTTTCTATGTGGATACTATGATTCTATCCCGACAGCATCTTTATTCTATTCGCAGTTTTTGACTAAAATGGTTCGAACAAGTGGTTCGTGTTTGTCACCTCACATCTCAGCCTGTGGAACAACAGGTTTCATAGAACATTACACATTTCACATAAGGAGAAATTCAGCAAAATTAAAGGCTAGTTATGAAGTTGTGACTGGCTCATGTAGGCTATATAGCAGGCGTGTAGTTTATAGAACAGTGCGTTCACCCAGTCAACTTCTCTTAATATCCTATTTGATTGTAATAATAAAAATAACAAGACTAAGTATTAAAAGTTTAAGATTTATTTTATGTCAACTCCTAAGGCTTAATTAGTAGACAAAACAAGAGTGAACAGATATTTGTTGTTAGATATGTCCCTGGGCTCCGTCTGCAATTCACTTAAAATTTTAGGCTGCAGCACATTTTTTTTAATTTAAAAACAACCAGAAGAACCAAAAAATAAAAATGCGCCGTGATGCTCCTGTTTAGTATCAAGACACATACAGATCATATGGTTCAGGATGTTCTTATATGACTAAGGACACACCTCACACATCCAGATGTCTGCTGCAGAAGAGGAGCCCTCAGCTCGGTCATTTATTTAGCAGTAAGTGGGCAGCGCTGCCATAAATACATGCACCAGTAGAGTGGTCGATGCGCCACTTGTGCCAGCCAGTTTGGTTTTGATTGGGAGAACTGGTTGACAAATAAAAGCACAGTGGTTGGCCCCGGGGCGCGCGCCTCATTGACACCTCACGCGACAAATTAACGCACCACGGTATAGGAAAGGAGACTGCCCACCGGTCTGTAAGTACGCATCTATTCAGTCCATTCATGAGAGGGCTCATTTTGTTCCGCGCAGAAAATGGACTAGTGGGGAGGGTAGCGTGCGCGCGCACCGCGTGTGTGTGTGTGTGTAAGTGTGCGTGTGGATACGGTGGTGAGATAGAAAGCTGCAACAGGGGCTGCGGCCGTGGGAAGAAGAACACTTGCGTCCCAATCGCCAGTCAATGCAACATGTCGTGTTATAAATGAGGCTCGCGTTGCTGTGGACATAATGAAGCTGTAGCAAGGGGAGCCCGCACGTCTCCTTAACAGGGACACAATACACGCACGTCCTGGTACCAGGTGCTGTACGATAAACAGGCACCAAACCCGCACTTTCAACACGCAACAAGAAAATCATCACAGAACGCAACCTGCCCTGAGACAGAGTCAGGCCGGCACAGCAGGTTCCCACTCTGAGTGGGTAGAGCCTCAACATTCATTTCAGCTTTTTTCACTGGTAGCCAAACAGGTTAGACTGACAGCAGCTTACTCCAAACATGAAACCAGTGCACACGAAAAGATGACGAATTTGGTGAAAACTGTATGAAATTATGAGGACAGGGTAGAATAAATGAACAAATCATTCTTATTTCTTTATAAACATTTATAAATAAACCGTTTATCTATCAAATATAACTAAATATTTAAACACAAAACCATTCGAACATCATGACCTTCAGGAAGCTAAACTTTAGCCTGAATATAAAATCGAAATAATAAGAAGTGAGCTGCCTGCAGCAGGAACTCAGGAAGTCAGGAACTAAACAGGTCTAATTTCTTTTGTTGACATTTGATATTACGTCATGTCTTCGTGCAGGTGTGCATACAGAGACTGCATCGATGATGTTACATGATAATCTGCACTGCAAACTTATTTGTGTCGTTCTTTGCCAGTGACTACAAAGAATCTTCCCTTGGAATGATAAAACTGAGTTTGTCTCTCTAAGGCAACATGTCCGCATGTGTGCGCACTTTACACTGACATGTTGGGAAAGCCTGTGTGTCCCACCCCTCCCTGACTAAATAAAAAAACAGATGATAATTCGAACTGTGCAGGTTTTTAACGTGCCGTGACTGCGCGACCACGCCATCTCATTGATGAACGTGCTGTCATTCTGAGCTGCGCGAGCGGAGCAAGTGTTTGTGTTCCCATGCAGTCCCTCGGTCTGCAGCATGCAGCAGGCTGGACGGTGCATTAACGACCGGTCACACCGGTCACGATACACTCCACGGGTGCGCGCCCGCACACACACACACACAAAGAAAAAAACACAAAACGAACAGGCACAGAGCTACAGCAGGGGTTAGGCGATTGTTCTTGAAAATAATAATGCATGAGTCAAATAAACGCAATCACTCATAGGACCGTAGTTGTACTTTCAGCCTTTCTCTGCACAAATCCAACTTTTATGTGTGAACATATTTCTGCAGGACAATAATTAATGAAATAAAATATGATGGGCTACATTATTATGGCATTAGTACTTATGTATGAACGACTTGTATTGCATTTCTTCTTTATTTGCCCTTTAATAAATGTAACCATGCCATTAAGGATAACTGCCATATATCCAAAGGTACTTCCTTAGTTGTTTCTAGCTTCTGAGCAGGCTGCGACTTGAAAAGGAAATTCTGAAAGTGAACTATAATGGTAGACAAATGTGTGGAATTAGAGCTGCAGCTAATCCTCAGACACTGATTCAGTGGTAATCCCTGTAATCTGTGGCTACAGGGGATTATCCATCTGGATGACTAAAACAAATTAAAGGGATTTACTGGAGTGTAATTTAACAACTTGATTAGATGCATCTTCAACCATCACAACCTTTGCTTTGTTGGTCACTTGAAGGCTGATTCTGAGTCTTAAAACAAATGAAGGTCATATGACTTACAATAACAATATCCGTCATGTGAAGTCCTGAAGATGCTTCGGGTCATTAACAGTAACCAAAAGGTTTAGTTTTAAATTTTACTTATAATAATTATAATACAATTTCGGACTTAAAGGTAAAGTTGGTCTACATTGACATTTATTGCTTTGTATCCTTAAAATTTTAGCTTTGTGTGTTAAGGTACATGCTTGTATCTGAGTAGAGATGTAATGTGGTCTCATTTGCAGAAAAGTTTACCATTAAATGGACAAACTAATTCAACTATATCCATCTCTTAAATGCCATTTCACACACCTGTAGAGAAAATTCAGCTAAGGTGCCAGAGAGGTAGGAAAAAATGATAGACTTTAATTTGAGCTTAGGTTAAAAAAAAATAGACAAGGTTTGAGTTTGTAACCGCATAATGGCACCAACACATGATATTTACTAGTTGAAATAGACACATTTTAAATAATGTATTGAAACATTTTATTAATTATCTTTAATAAAAAAACTGCAAATGTAGTCTGACATTCCTGAATCTTACACACATCTTAACCAGATGATTCACCTTTCTGTCTGAAAGGACAGGCTCCCTCTCATTGTGATAAAAGGTACCTAAATAAGTTTGTTTGGTACCTGGCAATTGAACATAACACTATCACAACCCTCCACTCTCTCTGTCTCTGCCCTACAATCAAACTTGCATTTACAGTAAACAGTGATGAAAGCAGGTCACAATGTGTCAGCATGTGAGTTGCTGTATTTGGCCTGGGAATCCTGCCACATGCAGGCATAATGCGGACAACACACGGACAGACGTCAGGGGGGCGCTCCCTGTGCACACTGACAGACTCTGCAGTGAATAATGAGTGTGTACTCCTGTTCATACCAAAGTCACAGCAAAAGTCTTTAGGGTGACATTTTTGAAACATCTTCCATAGAAAATACATTACAGTCATTCAGCATACATAGATCTATATAAAACATTATATAAAATATTTACAATAGTAATAATAATAATAATCAAATAGAGGAATATATAAGGTATGTACAAAATACAATAATTGTGCCAAAATTTGAAAAACGAAACCATGTGCAAAATTTGTTACAAAAATCTGTTCATTCTGTTACCAAGATGAGTCTAAATGCTTGAAGCAGGAAAGATTAGACAAAAAGCTGTCTAATCCTTTTGGAACAGGCGCTTCGTTGTCTGTCTTTTTTTATTTGTTTTTTGACATATTCTGTTTTCTCCTATCCATTTTTTGTTGTTAATGCACCACTGACGTGAAAAGGCACAGCAAGTGGTTTGTGTGAACTGTTGCTCAGTCAAATAAGTCCTGGGTCACTGATCTGATCATGAAACCTTTCAAGAGGGTTTGGTTGCAGCTGCAAATCTTGTTTGTACCAAATTCTTTCAATTTATTTGAAAATTTGAATTGTGTGTGTGTGACAGCTTTTAGCTGCTGGAGATAGAGTAATTTTGTCCTTCTTCACCCAAACAGACTCACTCCTCAACCTCTTTAACCTCTAAACAAACACCACCCTCATAAGAAGATGAAAACACCCCTCCTCTGTTCTTTCTCCTACAAGATGACGGCCATAAACACCACTGAAGTCTGGATTATACTCCCTAAAAATCTTTGAGGGTGCTAGCTGGTTGGCGGGGTTCAGTGTAGGCAGGGTAATTAAATCGTCTGTTGCTGGCTCTAATTGTTTTGGGCATTAATCTGGTGGCTTCAGACCAAGAGCCAGGCTAATAGTTGTGGAGACTGGAGAAAGTCCAGCTCTGCCCGGGGGCTGTTGATGGCTGCAGGGAGGATTGGAGAAGATTAACCAAGATGCGTCCTGCAGGAACAAATCAACTAAACCATTTGTCTCCTTGTCTGTCAAAAAGATAGGGTCAGGGTCTGGGGAAAGTCCTATCTGTGTCTTATAATTGTAATACAGGTGCTATGGTATACTTGTTGTTTATGTGGTTTGTGAAAGCTACAGACTTCCAGTGATAATTCTTTAAGGTCTCCAAACATCCTTCAGTGATTCACACATATAGGTCTTTGCCAGAATTTTAACTGAGGACAAAGGTTTTGACAGTCTTTAAATTGGGTTTTATTTTTTTTATTAAATCATTTTTAAACTTAAAAAACAAAACATTATTAACAATATTATTCTTATTTTCATTAACTCTCTTTATGTTATACATGCCACCTTTCAAAAAAATTGGAACTGCTTGTTGGACAATTACCATGTTATTTTAATGTAGACGTCATCATGCTTCATTTCTGATTATACTACTTTTCTATGCTTTCCAGCTCTTCTGTGGTGCATAGATCCCTCTGGAGGACAGTCAGTGTTAATCCTCCTGCAGACCAAAGCATACTCACAGCACTTGCACTCAGTGCTGCTGCCACCATGTGATCACAGGGGGGAACATAGATGCAGGGTGCACAGTGATGGCTGCATCTTATCCTCCTGGGATGTTATGCCATACGTGATAATAATAATTATTATTTATTTTTTGAAGGAACATTATCATAAATAATTAATAATATATCATACACGAAATTTCCATTTGGAATAAATAAGTCACATTTAGAATATAATGGATATCAAAATACAATGTGTGTTTCTTTAATAGAATCCGAATGTATATCTATCCAGCTGGTCATGCCGGTCACATCTACCACCTCTCTTCACTGTGTGTGTCACTCATTGGTAGTACTACTCTTAGTACTACTCTCCTCTGCTTGCAGCACGAGGATGAAGATGTCAACACATGTTCAACATCTGATTGTGATGTCAATTGCTGATTGATGTTGATGTCAGTCTGTGTGTGCAAAGTTCAGACCTTTCAACAATTCAATTCAATTCAATTCAATTCAATTCAATTCAATTCAATTCAATTGTTGTTCAATTTATACTGAAGCCTGAACCCCCTTAAGAGCAACAGCGGCAAGGAAAAACTCCCTTTAACAGGAAGAAACCTTGAACAGGACCTGGCTCATAAGGAGAACCTTCCTGCTGACAGTCGGCCGGGTAGAGGAGGAGAAGAAGAGGTAGACAGGACAGAGAGGATGAAGGAGAGAGAGAGGAACAAACATGCAGCAAACATCACAGAGCACAAACATGTTGATGTTGGCAAGCAAGCTGAAACAGTGATTATAATATAATGGATATCTATATATATCATCAGTCTATAAATTGTAATAGTAATTGAATAGTAATTAAGACAAAGATGAGCAGCAGATACTGGCATAGTCAATGAGCACTGGAATATTCAGGGGCCGGACTGCAGGTCAGCATGCAGGTCTGGAGGCAGAGAGACCTGCAAAGAGAGAGAGAGAGAGAGGCACAGAGCTACGAGGAAGAGCGCAAACACAGTTTATGACATAAATCACTAGTATGAACCAGACTAATGAGAATAGAGGAGAGGTAAGATTGTAAGAGGGGGATTTGAGGGGACAGGAAACTGCTCAGTGGATCATGTTTGTGTCCCCTGACAGTGTAGGTCTATAGCAGCATAGCTGTGCGGTGCCTGGTAGCTAAAGGCTCGTCCTCCCGTTCTACTTTTATGAATCCTAAGAACTACAAGTAAACCTGCACTCAGAGATCTGAGTGTCCTATTAGGAACGTACGGTACTATCAGGTCCTGCAGATATAATGGAGCTAGTCCATGTAGAGCCTTGTAGGTTAGAAGAAGGATTTTGAAGTTTATTCTTGACCCCACTGGGATGTATTTTTGACCCCACCATGTTGAATGTCTTTCTGCAGCTGTGTCCAAAAGCCCCTTCACATGTGTAGGGTGTTGAACAGCAACCATGTGATCATGAGACAATCCTGAGCACAAACACCGACCATTGAAGAAGACTTGATAGTAATTTTATTATGAGCTGATCAATAGTGATGGACATATAATTATTTTTCTTTACAATACAACATAAGATTAAAAGAGCATGACAGACCACTTCAACAGAATCCCATAGTTTATAAAATCAATAAATAAGAGCATAAATAAACCAGATACATCTTTTTAAACTGAGATATAGATTCATAAGTACTAATATTGTGTCTGCATGCTTCATAAAACACCCTTATCATTGTCTGTACAAACACAAGAGATCGGTCGCAGGTACCAGTGGAGAGTTAATATACAGAATGACTCTAAGAGGCTACTAGACCGTACTGAGGAAAGGCCCAACATAGAAAACAAGGGACTCAGGAAGCACTTTAAAGAGACTTCACACACTCATACACTCACTCCCTCACTCACTCACACTGCATCATTCAAATGGCGATATATATATATACATATGAAACTCATACAAACATTAATGTCTGGGAGACCCTGATTTTATAGACTACATTTCCCATCTTTTCCTGAGGAAAATAAAAGCACACAGAGCCAGCTCAAGCACACCACTGGAGGGGCCTTTAGCAGCATTACATCAAGGTTGTCATCTGTGAATGTCCTGGACTGCCGATATTATACAAAGACATAATTACAGCCAGTAACATGAATCCGAGCTCCTGTCATATAGCATTCATCAGTTCTTGTCAAAATTTGAGAAGTCCTAGTGCAGTTTGATGTTGACATATAAAATGATAATATAAATGATAAAATATGCAAAGTTGCCCTTTTTATAATACTTTAGCAATTGGACATCATGTAGAACTACATCTTACACAAATTTGATATACTTAACTTCCTTTGCAGATTATGAAAATGGTTTTGTCACACATACACAAAGAAATGACTGCAGGATGTTCATTAAATATTCAAATCTCTAAAGCAATTTATATTCATTTATATGAAGTGCAGTTTCTGAATATAACTGAAATTGGAATTTAATGTTAAATGTTAATTTTGTTACAAATCTAAAACATGACATTTGTAGTTATATTGGCAGTCCTACTCTTCACAGATCCTACCATTTGGTGTCTCTCACTTTTGATACCATGAGCCAGAATTACTAATGCTTTGCCCCAGCACAGTGTTCTAGCAGGGTGGTCTCATGGCCATATACATGAAGCTAAGGTAGAAGTTGGTTATCAGTTCTTTTATATATATATATATATACTATAACTGAGAACAAAGCATGAATGTGAGACCACCACTACCTTCTGCCTCTGTGGACTTTGTGGAGGTCGTCTGGTGACCTCTCATGGACAAGAATAAGCACTATTGATTGTGTCAAAGACTGATGTGAAGTGCTACCTTCAGTTTCCCACTGCTGTCACAGCAGCAGGTTGGATACTTTTAACAGCCTTTTTAAGAGATTTTGTACTCACAGTATCCTGCTTATGTTCTGTGACTGTGAGCAGTTGATCCTGGTTGTATGCTATAGGAAGTCCTCTAAAAGGAAACCAGATGCTGGTGCATTAACCAAGTTCTCTTAATTAAATTATTATTATTACAGCTATTTATTTTTTGTTTAATTGTGGCAGCTTATTGGTAAATCTGGACCCATGGTTTTAAAGTTGGAGGTCAGCGTCTCCACTCTAATGTGACCTAATGTCATAATGTCTGTAAGAGTTAAGATTTTAAGTCTAAATACAAGACTAAATATTCACCTTGTGCGTATCTTCCTGTGTCATGTTGTTCCTGCTCTACACTACCTCCCATACTGACAGACACCAAGCTTGCTACTAGAACACATAAGATCCAGTAAATGGTTGCACATACAAAACGTACCCATTCAAAAACTGCATGGCCCTTTCCTCTTGATAAAAAGGTTATTTCACATTGAATATGGCTCACTGTCATTGTCACTATCATTGTCATTTAAACACAGAGGTAATCCTGTACAAAATTACACCCCTTCCTCACACACGCACACAACTAATCTTCACAAAAGAAGAAAATAAATACAGAATACTTTCATCAACAACACCACATCATCATCATCATCATCATCATCATCATCTAATCCTACTTTCCAGGCTGTTGCTCTGGAGTAATGAATGGCAGTTATAAAGGAGGTCTTCACAATATATATTGGCATTATTAGCACAGATAAGGAACATAAAGCGGCTCTTGGCCTCGAACGTGTTTTCTTTGTCAATGTTGAAACAGGTGTGGATTATGAAACCCTGGTGGATTTGGAATGTCTTCTAATGGCACTTTAATTCAGTCATCAGGTTCTGTACTGAGTGTTCAATCACCTCTGTGAAGAGAGTGTTGTCCTATAGTAAGAGCACAGAATGTGATGAATCTGCTGTGCTCTTCATTTGTTTTTACCAGTATATGGTTCCAGCAGTTACTCAAGCTCACAGAAGGCATTTTTGCAAAAGTCAGTGTAGCAGGTTTTAGTGCTCAATTTGATTTGTTTGGCTGTTCATAGTATTTCTTTAAATGTGGCCAGCATCAGTTTCTAATGTGAACTGTTCATTATCCTGAACTGACCTGTGTGTGCAAATATTTTATTATGGCTTTTTTTATGGAGCAAAGGCTGCAACTCCAATACAAAGATGTGTATTTCGAAAACATCCACAATTTAAGGAGGTCTGACTCCAGCTAGCACACACAGAGCTCACATTACCAACATTCCAACATGTGGAATTGACAACCTGCATTGGATTTGCGAGTATGACAAAAAAAAGTCATGCTGTTACTTAAAATCAATATGTTGGCACATAGGAGCAAAAAGGCAGATCCCATTAGCAGACGCTGTTATTTGTACCCAGAAAAAAGGCTTTCTGATCATCATGTAAGAGTCCATTTTAACACAAACCATCATCTTGACCACAGTGTAATGAAGTAAAGATAATTACACAGATATGAAGATGAAAAGTAAACACTGAATCTCTTGGAGAGAGTCCAGTTGCACACTCATATCTACCACAACCCCCACACTTTGTCTCTCCTGAAAGCCTTTCTCCCAGAGAGCCTTTCAGGGTATGCAGCGGGTAATAATATGTCCGACATCATCATATTGCCAGTGATGACTCACTGTATGGTTCAAAGATGCAGTATAGATTAAAAAGCTGTCCTTCTTTCACTCCTGCTGAGAATAAATTATATATATATATATATATATATATATATATATATATATACACACACACATGTATAGAGAAAAAGATGAATGCTTTCTCATTTGCCTGAAATAAGGTTTGTGCTTAACACCAGCTTGCAAGGTCACACTGTGTGAGCTAGTCATGTGCATGTGTTACACATTGTTGTACGTCCCCCACTAACAAGATGAGATTATGAGGTTGACCTAATCTAAGATAGAAAGGATTTTTCTCTTCTCAGAGTATTAACTACCAAGTGAGTATTTATTTATTTATTTTACATTTGACCCCAATATGCCAGGAAGTTTTTGACAGTCAATTGATTCCTACTAAATGCTGAAATAATAACCTTTGTCTTAAAGTAAAGAGCCAAAAGACATCTTCATGTGCATGTGTTACTACCAGATTCAAAGTGATTTAAACCTATAGAATGTAGGCTTGTATGCCTATAATTTATCAAAAGAAAAAAATTGGAAAAGATAAACACAACCACACAAGACTACACTGCATCTTTGGACTCCATTTGGTATAATGAATGACAAGGTCTTGTGTTTTATCTCGTAGCACTTCCATACAAGTCATTATTCCCACTAAATATTGCTTCAGTCTAAATAAATTTGTAAAATACAACAAGGAGAAGGGATGTAAGGGGGAGAGAATGTGTGACCTGTGCACAACATCCATATCAGTTCATTTACAACATTATTAGGCATTGTTTGAATTGCTGAAATGCTATAAGAAAGGTGAGGTGACAAATTTCAAAATCTGTCTGACAGCTCCTGTTTGCAGTGACCTAATAACAGCTGGTAAACCAGTGTGTAAAAATGACTACAAGAAAAAAAATATGACTCCAGAATTATAAAAATACATCTACGTTTGTAAAACAACAGAAATGTTCTTTAAAATGTCTCCCGTTTTCAAAGGGCTCACACTTGGAGGAGGAAAATATTAGCTGAGAGTTACACAAAGTTCCATAAAGAACTAATGTATTGTCAAGTGGAGATGGAGCGGAGGATGAAAGATAAACAGTGATCATGGCATTCTCTTCTGCAGTGGGAAAAGAGACTCCCATTCTATAATACAGCAGTCTGCCAGAGCTGAAAGCATTGAAGTATCAATGTCAACATAAACTACTGAATGGAGTGTTTTCATATAATACAGTTATTCTTGTGTTTGTGTAAGATTGTCCATCACTTGTACTGTACGCATGTTTGTCAAACCATGTCCTGTAAGAGCTGACCAGTTCTGCAGTGCTGTACAGATTTACGTGGACCTCTGACATTACATCAGTGTGCAACTGAAGTTAAAGTGCTTAAAGCAGTTCTGGATGTTTCTTCCTACTCTTCAATGTGGTTATTCATAGTGTAACATATAATAATTCATAAATAAGTAAATAGCATGTTCCCCTTGTTTTAGCTTTTTAATTCAAATAAAATATTACCAACAAAATTATTATAGTCTATGTATTGCATTCCAGAGATATTTTCTAAAATGCTAAACAGCTGCGGCCCTATCCTTGTGTAATCTCACTTTGTAACACTAGATGGTATCATGAGTGTGTAGGAGAAGAAACAGACTGAAGTACAGTGAGAGGCAGATAGCACAGCTATTGATAAGGCAATGCTATAGGATGCAATGACAGCTGAAGCATCGAGCAAGTGATCGGTATTGGCTACAACTCACAACCCGGAAAACAAAAACACAGTCTAGGGCTGAAAAAAGAAATGATAAAGCTAGATCAAAACAGAGAGTAAATAAAATAAACTATAGCGTGCTTTCTACAGCCTTTAGCATACTGTAAACTGTAACCAGCACAGATTCAGTGTAAAGTGAAGGATACAGGCTGCATTTACTGAGTGACCACTAAGAACGGTGGTGGTAGTGCAGCTCCAGGTGGAGAGGTGGAAACATAACTTTTAGTTGAAGTGCTGCCAATACTGTTGATATTTAGTATTCATTCTGACTACATAATTCACATTCACACAAATGTTGCAACACTAAATAGAAGTTACTAAAAGTGACTGTGTTTGATTGCAAAAGGTTGTGAATGTATTTTTTACAAAACAGATCCTTGGTGGCCCACTTGTAGTCCAGTCATCTGGGAGGAGCCCCTTACTTTTATCTTTAATAATCTCACCATATGGTCAGGTAATGCATTTAAGTTTTTAAATGTAAGAATCAGAAAGTCCCAGACTGTAAGAATATACAGTCAAATCTGATGTGACCAGAGCCATGTGTAGGAGGCCCCATCATGTTGGCAGTATCTGTGCCCTAATGTGGTCCTGGTTAGTTGAAATACAGTCAAAGAGGTGGAGCTAATGTAGGCAGGCAGTCAGAAAAAAAGTGGTCACACATCATTTTGCAAAGTCTTAACAAAATTAAACCCTAACCTGAACTGTCAGACAGCTTGTAGATTTGCTGTCCTCTGAATTCTACTCAACACAAAGGCATTATTGTTTCATGTAACTCATTTTAATTATATTGAGACTTAATTAAGACAGTAGGGCTGTGGGCGCCCATCCCTCTCTCTGCTACATTCACGCTTCACCTCTTCTTATTAACTAGGAGTTTAGGCCAACATGGCAACAGTTGGAGCATCTTACACATCAGAACTCTTTCACAGAAACTGTGTGTCATGGAAGATTCATCCATATTTCTATGCAGTCTATGGCATTAACACACACATGGATATCTAGTGGTTTACTGCTGCACTGTGCTCTGGCTTCACTCATTTGAATGTCGTATATATCATATTCTTTATATGATGAAGTTAAATTGAACATTATGAAATAAACATTCGATAAGCACTAAGATAAGTGCTGGTTTAGCAGCTCTTACAGGTCATGGTCAACTGATGCTACCCACTGCAAGGTAGAGTATTTAAAGTATTTAGAGTACTCAACTGCATGTAATTTTGAAGGGATGTAAACACTATAAAGTGTCTTGGTAGGGGTTGAGTTTAGGATTCATTTTTAGGCTGTGCTGATCCACGAAGGAAGCTAACAGAGGATCAGAAAGATGATGACCCATTGTAAGAACATCTTCAGATGTCTGTGAAGTCTCCATGGTCATTACTGTTTAAATGAACTTGTGATTGGTTTGTGATGTTTAGACTGCAAGTCTAAGATCTATTCTATATTGTATTATATGCTCATATTTGGTTAAACATCTATACTTTAGTGTGGACAACCTTACATTTTATTGTTTTCCATAGTGTGTGTATTTGTATACTGCATGTTCACGTCTCTGTTAGTGTCCTCATAGCCTTGTCTGTGCCTCAGGGATGTAGATTTCGATGCTGTCAGCGCTCTCTGTGGCTGAGTTCTGTCGTACGGACGCCGCTCGCTTGGCAGCCATCAGTCGCTTCCTGGCCTCCTGCCGATGTTTCTCTGAGCTCTCCAGTGAGCGGTCTCTGGCCAGAGGTGGGTGGTGGTGGGGGCCCTTGGGTGGCTTTTTTGGCACTGGAGGTGGGAGCCGCCTCTCCTGGAGGGAGAGGGTGGCAGTAAGGGGTGGGGGTGGGGTGGGGTAGGGGGACATTTCAGGAAACAGACCTGTATTTGTGCCTGTGTATATGTGCCTATGACGGCCATCTTTATTTTGGCTGGTCTGCGGGTTTTCTACAGCTAATCTGCAGTAAAGTGAAAAAGTTGTTTGTAGAGATTGTAAAATGCACATCGCTAAATATCTATAACATGTGGAGCTCTCACTCCTACTACTACACGTGGGCATATTACATCATTTTGCCCAAACTGATTCCACTTTATTTACATGTTTGTAGAATCAATACTCAGTAAAACGAAGAAAACATTGGTTAATTTTTTAGGGTACATGTCTGTAAGTGAGTTGTATTGTGAGTTGTCACTACTTTAAGCCTACTTTAATGTGAGATGTGAGGCTATATGTGTGGAGACAAAGTGACACATACTACATACTACAGTCAAGTGTCTAAGGCTTTTACATGCATGCAAGATATTTTAGTTTTATAATATGTCATTTTACTTATATGCGTGTCTATCTTGTGGCAGGGTTTAGCTCTTTACATTTTTGTAACAGAATTCAGCAGCTGAGAAAAGCTGCTATCATGGAGCTTGGGGCCTGCCTTCTATGCATTGTGGTTTCAGCTGGATTACTGTGTCAGTGGTTTAACATGGTTGCTGAATTGGTTGTTATAGCAACATATCTATAACCCAAATGGAAGCAGCTTTCTTCTGACATTATTTCAGGAAAACCACCCAATAACAGCAACAGTACTTAATGCAAGAGAGTGAATTGTGTAATTGCTAAGATCCTTAAATGATTTGTTGTTTAGCTGTACACCTTTGTGGTTTGTTTCTTTTTTCTGTGTCAATTTACAGTGCTTGTTAGATAAACAAAATACTAACCAGATATGCCAGATAGTCTGATACACGGATCCCTCTTGAAACCTGGTAAAACGGATCACACCAACATTTATTTTAATCATATCTGCCAAGCGGGAACAAACCACTAAAGTGTTAATGCTGTAGGTAAGAGAGAGTATCTGAAGACGTTTTGGTGTTATTTTCTAAGAGCTAAGTTTTGATACAAATGTTGACTGATTTTTTTATCCTTTCTACTACAGTTACCTGTTTAACAGTATAAGCTACAGCTGCAGCTCTCTGACCTTGGATTAGAGCTGTGAGACGGATCAGAAGATTACTTCATGTAGTAATATTGTGATCCTGCATGATGTCTGTCAATTTGTTGAGCTCTATTTGCCTCCTAATTTCTTGTTAATTGGTGTTTTATGTTGGCTATTGGTGTGTGTGTGTGATTTTATCTAATGTAAAATGTTGTGTGAATGGTATATGTGGTGATATTAGCCACATACTCTGTCTTTCTATCTTGACATTGGCAGGTATAACATACAAACACAGAGCCACACATGCTGAGGAGGCTGCAGGCAGCAGAAGGAAGCATGGACAGATGGATGGAAAGACAGACATGATGGATCCACGGAGGCCCAGAAGGGTCAAGGCCCTGTGGTGTTGTTGGCATTGCTGTTATGCTGAATGATGCGTGGCTGTTTGCAAGCACCTTCACTGTCAACACAAAAGAAGCACAAGAAAGAAAAAGACATTGAGAGCAAATGAGGAAGCCAGCAGACATTTAGTAAGCACAAAGATGCAGAGAAACAGCAGGTACTGCTAACGGAGCAGACCAAACAAGAGAATCTGAATCACCATATAGACTGACCCAAGCGCCATGCAAAACTGCACCATGAGAAAATAGCTGAGTGACCCTGCAAACTAAAAAATAAGGCTGTCTTGGCTTTTGTCATGGTCATGTATTTGGGGTATGTAGTGCATGTCTCATTAAATGTTTTAAAGTGAAGAACAATCTCTGAATAAACATTTTATATTCACTTACATTCAAACTTTAAATTCTTTAAATTCTACATCACTAAGTAGCCTATCGATAGAGCTGAGGCAGAAGCCGATCAGTGTGTTGACACAGACTGAGCATCACAACACTGCCATTCCTGAGCAAGCGTGAGGAACTGGACACGTTGTGCATGTACAGCAATTGGTTGAAGATGGTTAAAGCCATTTTTACACATTAACCATTTCTGTGCTAACAAGTTATTCTTGTGCAGGCTGGAGTGACTCCATTATAATTAGTCTTAGATTAACATTATGTTAGTATAGCAGAGCTTTGTGAATGCTTGCAGATTAAAGTTTTTATATAATAGACTCTAAAAACACAAATGTATTTATATACTTTGTTTTTTTATCTAGACCTGAAAATTACTCAAATCAAGTTCTGCATGTTTCCATACTTGTAGCAACCTCATATAACCCTCACAGTGCAAAGAAGTGTACCATGGACAAAAGCCATTTGTTTCCAAATGAGACATTCATATAATGAGTCACATTCATAATGGCCACAGAGTGATTATTTTAGCACAGTAACCCAGCTTTTGAGGTAATGGTTTAGAGCTTACCGGCTGATGTAAGGTAGGTCTGATGACTTATTGAAGCCTAAATGTGTGTGTACCTACAGTCTATGCTGAGTACCTTTCTGTCAGGAGGTTCCATGGGTCTCCAGTTGTTGGCCCTGAGCTGGTGAAGCTCATCAAACTTGAGGCTTATGTTTTCGATCGACAGCTGGAGCATATCCCAGAAACCTGCCAGGTCTGAGGCCACAGGACGAGGGTGAGCATTGGGGTTCTGTGACAGGAGCAAAGGAGAAGAAACAGTTGTGGGGAGGAGCAGCAAGATTTAGATAGGCTATCATTGAGACTGTGTTTTATAAAAATATAGAAAGAAAAGGTAATGGAACAATACAAAATGACTATATAAACCTCTATATACGATGTACGTTTTTCAGTCATTATTTAAAATCACCACTGGTGGAAATGACATGAGTCCTTCTGAGACTGTCAAAGTTCAACTGCTCATTGTTATTTTATAGACATGGCATTATTTACTATTTACATATTATAATATATTTTTTCTAATCATTCAGTCAAAATGAGTTCATCATGGTTTACAAGTTATCATTGCAGACAGTAATCCTAATCCAATAGTTACCAATTTAACATATTGAAATTGTATTTCTGTAATGGTTATATGGTTACATTTTTATAAAATGAGCTAATATAGATAAATACAAGTCCATTTTAGAGTCTTATGTAAAAAAATAAACACACACAACAATAAAAGAGGATGTGGTGGGTCATATTACCAGAAAAAAATATTATTTTTTTCTTAGATTTAAGTCATAAATTTAAATTATAATTCACACATTTGTGGAAGTGCAAAAGTGTGGAACATAACAAGAGAACAGATGTTGATGCAGATATACTGAGTCCGACTGACAAAAATCCCATTGGTTAGTATAATATCGACTGGCGTATCCATTCGCTATATCCTTTACAGGGCCATGGGGTTAATGCCAGTTTTCAGCGGGCAAGAGGCAAGGTACACCCCGGACAGGATGCCAGTCTACTGCACTGCTAACACACAGTGGCAGACAACCACACTCACACCTAAAGCCAAATTAGTGTCAACACTTAACCTAACATGTCTTTGGTCTGTAGGAGAAGCCAGAGAAAACCCACGCACATCCTGCAGCAGTAATATCCAGTTAGCGGCTGCTGGGTTTCACCTTCACCTTGCAGAATTGGGGGAAGAATGAAGTTCTTTTTCTTGAAAACTTATAGATCAATCTTTTTTGTAACAATCACCACTAATACACTGATGTAGATAAAGGACACCAAAAAGAATATGTTTGATACATTTGTAAAATGTATTATTTAAAGGCACATGGTGTTTCAGACTCACCAGATTCTCCTCACACAGCTCCCTGAACTGCTGAAACTTCTGGGACATCAGCAGCTGAGCGCTTCCTACCGCACTCCTCATTTTCCCAAGGACTTTGAGCAGAGACACACAGATTAGAGACAGACATAGCTACAGCACACCTATCTGTTCTTTAGAAAAATCTAAATGTATCTAACGTCTAAATGTTATGCTGATAAAGACCAGTCATCCAGGTCATTTTCATTCAGAAGCTTGAATCAAGGCATCTGTAGAGTTTTCTTGAAAAAAAAACATCTTCAAAAAAACATCTTCAGAAAACTCTACAAGTCCAGATGCATTGCTTAAGCCTTCTGAACTGCGAGTCACTTGACAAAATCGTTTATCTAGGCATTGATTCTGCCCCAATAAACACTGCTGAGGCTCCTGAAGCTGCACTCTGAAGCCCAGCCCTCTGTGTATGTGGACCAGTACAAGATGTCATACACAACCTAAACAATGTGTCATTTACCAGAGGCCAAGAGAAAAATACTTCATGAGGATAAGATGTAAAATACAATGTGGATCAGGTTGTTATGTTGTGCTTACTTCATGTCAATTTTTCTTTATTATCACAACTTCATGAATATAATCACTTACTGACAATGGTATGGATGGTATGTTATCTCTGCTGTGTGTTTTATTTTACAAAGCACTACTATACTTCTGTGCTATCCTGTAAAACTTAAACACAACACATGTAAGTACATAGTGTACAATGTGTAACATAAATATCCCAATCGAAGGATCCAAAACCAGACACAGGACACCAGTTTACCTTGTAAAGATGATATTCTGCATAGTGACACACACACACAAACACACACACAGACGTACTGTCTTCAGGCAGGTCATTTTCCTGCTGGTCGAGCTCCATCTGTCGACACCAGCCCTCCATGCGATCAGTCTCGGCCTGTAGCAGCTTCAGAAACCAGCGTCCGTCTCTTTGACACACTGATCGCTGCACCACCTGCCGTTCAAATATTCAGAATTTCACACATTTATACTGGGGATTCACGTCTTAAAAGAAACAAACCGTACTGTTATGTTACATAACACAAATGCAACTCAACTTTGTATTTAATTTTTTATACATAGGAACGTTATTCTTAAGTTTAAGAAAAATTGTTTTGAATTGTGTTGTAAGTTCTTGGCCTGAAATTACACACACACACACACACACACACACACACCTACCTCCAGAATAGCAGAGCTGTTAAAGTTGACATCGAGTGGGTCGTCCATTACACTGTCTATCCAGGGGTCTGGAGGAGGGAGGATGGATGGGTCAAAGCCCACATCTTCGTATTCGTCTGAGGCACAGGCATGGTAGTGGTTCCCTGAGCCCTGGATGCTGACAGTGGAGGTGGCGGCATCGCGGGAATATTGTCGAGAAATGGCACCAGATGACAGGACTTCCATGTCAGTCTCTGGAGAGTCTAGAGGCGTGTCCAGTAGGTCTGGCATGTCAAGATCTGCCTGCATGGAATAATGACTACTTCTCAATAACTTTCATATACAAGCATTTGGTGTTCCATTCCACATGTTTTTCATTCATATAGATGAGTTTATGCTTTTCATGAGCTATAGGTCATATTAAAAATATTCTTAAAGATCTGGGATCCAAATCCACCTCAAAAACTAGTTGGAGACACACTCACAGGGAGCTGTGTGACAATGGCTCAGCTTACCTGTACAGCTGCTGTCACACTGTTAGACCGCTGGAAGCGACGATACCTGACCACCAGAGGGAGACAAACAATCACTAAACATCATTAAATCTAAACACCAAGGGCCCGTTTCAAAGAGCAGGTTCAGTGGTAAGTTCGGGTATGTTGAACCTGAAATGAAGGAAAGTTTTCTGTTTCAGAAAGGCAGGAAACTCAAACTTAAAAAAGGGGTAAATCAAGCCTATTTCAGAGACCTAACTGACCAGTTACTGTGGTTACTTAGTCTGTAAGCATAACCTGGTTGGGCACCTGATAATACCTCCAGGTGGCAATCATTCAATTATTCAATAGTTCTATGCACAATGTGTGACCAACAGTTTAGTTTGAAGAGAAGAGTGTTTGTAAAGCCTGTGACAATGCAAAAACACAGTACATAGTATCTATGGCTTGAGGAACCATACTTTTGCTATTGCTATAAAATTTGGGCACTTAGAAATAAGCTGTATACACTGATTAATTTATATTAGAACAGGACTAGAGCCTTTCTTTGCTGCATAAGTCACTAAATTGAACTGCTTACTGCTTTTATATTTTGCAAGGCATGTTATGTGTTTGGAGTTTTTGTAGAGGTCGACCTTGAACGTGAGTATGTTGGTGTTTGTTTGTGACCACAAAAATATAATCAGACAGGAACTGGATGTGAATCAGTGAGACTTCCAAATGGACTTTTTATCACATTCTGAAGAAAGAGGCACCACATGAAGCATGTTAAGAAGAATGTGTGGCTCACCCTCTGTCATCCTCCACCTGCACACCTACAGAGGTGAACTTGGATGGGTCCTCCGGATCCGGAATCTCCTCTGGTCCATCCACCTACGAGATCATCATACTCTTTATTACTACAACTCTATTCATTAAGCAAGGAGTCTCTGAAGCGCTCTCTCTCTCTGTGTGTGTAGACTGGGTGAATCAACAAAAGTTCATCCAATATGGTTCACATAATGTAAAAAGTGGTGTGTGAAGTCAAATTTGGTACATTTTTTACAGCAAATAGCAAGTTGTTCTGATGAGGTGCAGCAATGTCCTTGTGATCTCAAGGTTGGATAAACAAGTGGGAACAAAAGGCAGTTTTTAACTGCAGCTGTTGGATTTTAGATGTTGTGCTGTTTATGTGAAAGTAACGAACAAACAAACACAGCAATTACATTTAAAATATTAGCAATGGCTGCTTAAGAATGAGTATATGCATGCATGCCAGCATGCAAGTTATAACTGTGGTCAAAGTAGGGCTGGGTGGTATGACCAAAATTCTATATCAGGGTATTTTTATATTATTATTATAACGGGTTCCGGTATTTGGCGGTATTTTTCCTCCTCATGCATGACGTGTTAACTGCATTGATTGTGAGAAGAATTATTAATCTATTCCACAGTCATGAGAATTGTACAAAAAAAATCTACATTAGTATAACATGTAATACAGTAGGGCTGTGGGTTATTATTTAATATCCAGTAGCATCGTGATTACTGAGGCTTATTTCCTCAATTACGATTAATAAACAATCATTTTTATTGTTTTAAAAATAATTACAAATGATGTGTGTGTGTGGGGTGAGGGGTGGGTAAAGTTACGGTATATGCAGCTTCACTCGTGGCTTTGAGTGAACGCAGACTAGATGAAGGAGGCGGAGTGACATAAGCTTGTTAAATACTCCACGAGGACAGAGAAATCTGTTTGTGTTCCTGAGGTGGCAGAAATAAGAACAAGCTCCGTTTGGACCAGACTTTTTTTATACTTCATGAGAAACAAGTGTGTAGAACTGCTCGTACGGCTCTCACTGCAGCGCATGCAGTGTCACACACAGTGGGAGAGCCGTGTGTACCGCCGCGCTGAGTTCCGGACATTTTAGGCCATTTAAACTGGTGTTGCCAGTATGAAAAATTCATATCATAGCGCAAACAAAACACCGGTTTTCGGTAAGAACTGGTATACCGTCCGGCCCTAGGTCAAAGCAGCCATGCCAAGTTAGTCAACTTGAGATCATAGAAGGGTTCTGGTTGTCCCAAACGTCTTCCATTTAAGGATTATGGAGACCAATGTGCTCTTAGGAACATTAAGTGCAGCAGAATGTTTTTGTAACCTTGGTCAGATCTGTGCCTTTCCACAATTCTGTCTCTGAGCTCTTCAGTCAGTTTGACCTTTGACCTCATGATCCTCATGTGCTCTAACATGCACTGTGAGCTGTAAGGTCTTATACAGACAGGTGTGTGGCTTTCTTTAATCAAGTCCAATCAGTATCATCAAACACAGCTGGACTCAGATGAAGGTGTAGAACCATCTGAAGGATGATCAGGAGAAATGGACGCACCTGAGTTCAATATAGAGTATGATACCATGTGATATTTCACTTTTTCTTTTTTCATAAAAAGTGGAAACTCCATTGTGTCCCTGACTTGTACCTCATGTACCTCCGGTGTATCAGCTACCATGGTAACTGCACTGAACCGTAGGGACTTTTCTTACCATGGCATGGTTTAGAACAACAATTTAGAAGAACTTTAAGTTAACAAGAGAAATTCTGATTATACATTAGTTTGTTAGACAGATGCTTTTCAAGTTTTTTTTTTTTACTTGGACAGCTAATTGAATTCAATGAGATAACCATTATCTGTTGGTTGAGTAGAAATAAACAAACAGTTAGTAACTGTTGCCTCATGATTACCTGAATGCCTATTGAGAGACATTTGCCTTTCCTGAGTGCTTCTTTCCTGTAATCATCTTGGTGTTCTCCAACAATGGGCCCTCTGCACAGAACAGGGTGAGGGGGGGTGCTGACTGTCATGGTGCTGTTACTGACATGTTGACTGGCTGGTCCATGAACCTATACAGAGAAAACATCTGTCATACAAATGGTATGTTCACAAACAGAGAGGAGATGCTAACTGACTAACCTGAGCATTAGCAGCTTCTATGGCAGCTGTCAAGGCTTTCATGCTGTCAATGCTTTCTGTTGAGTTGCTGAGCCCTGATTGGATGGTCATATCACCTCTGGGTCCTTCCTCTTCCATGTATGCATCCTGGTAGGTTGATAAAGAAAGATAAAGTGTGAATCTAAGCAGTATTCTCACAAAGCATCTCATCTCTACCTTTCCAAAAAAGGGAAAGGTGAATAAGTATAGGCTTTTCAAATACCATAGTGCAACAGCGTGAAGTTAATGCAGTACAGATATATAGTGAACAGGGCAAAGTACCTGTGCAGACTCTGTACTGCTCTGGGCTGTGATGGAGATGTATGGCTTGGAGGCTGTGGAGCAGGTGGAGGTTCGCGGTGGAACTGGTGGAGGGGTTTTCTTGTAGGTGGTGATGCAGGATGAAACTACAAAGAGAAGAAACAAGAGAATTAATGATTGATAGAATGATTTGCTAAAATTTGACTAGCTGACCTTAAAGCTGATGTATCAGTGACCAGGCAGCTACTGTTCTTAGATATAATATCAACACTGAAGTGACAGAGAAGCTCTTATGAGAGTTCTCTGACAGGCGTCTGCTTGGCAGAACGTTAGGATGTAAGAATGAATAGGAGGTGTGTAAAGCTGGATTTTAGTCAAAAGATGGGAAAACAGAACTCATGTGCACACCTGTGCACATCTTTTCACACACACGCACAAGTTTCCACCAAGAAAATGTTGACGAGTGGATAGATCTGATGAATAATAAAGTCATTTGTTCACCTTTGTTAGTATTTGTAGACATATATTTTTACATGGCAACTCCACATACTGCTGTTCCACACCACCCTCTTGCTAACATGTGCTTGTTATGTCTCACAGTCATCCTATGGCACTGATTATTGCCTGTCTTGTGTAGGTTCTTTTTCAGAAAGACAGACATTGTAAAAGGCATTTTAACTCCGTCTCATAAAAACAGGTAAAGGTAAAGGACTGCTTGATGTTAGAAAAGGATGCAGCAGCAATGTTTTGTACAGAGATCTTTATTGTTTTTTCCCTACAGTCAAGGAACTGAAGTGACACCATGAAAACAGGCACTGAGCACTAGGACCCTGTGGAAGTTAAAGTATTAGCATTTCTGCCGGGTCCATCTATGAACACACAGAAGCTTGGTGACAGCTGAGTAACATCTACTGACAAAGACCTTGAGGTGTGTTCAGGACTGTGCTTCTACCACCACTATATATTGTATGAGGCACTATTCTGGTCCTTAAGTCTTTGCACAAACCTGTCTTGAATGTGTACACATTGCTCATCTGCTGCCTAGCTACCTCAAACTATGACCAATGGTTTTTATACGTCTCTGTCTGGAGAAGTAGAAGTGAATATGAAAGAACAAAATCCAACACCGAAGTCAGTCCACATTAGGTATTCCTCTTAGATGAGTAGAACACATGCCCCAATTTCTTGTGTATTTCTTGTTTTAATAAAAAGGATTTTATTCATGTTAAAAAAAATCAAATTCCATACAGATTAAGGAGTACAGATTGAGTTTAATCCACATTTAGAAGGGAATAAGTGAAAAAACTTAAGACTTCAATTGCTTTTTAACTGGTGTCCTTTTTTCATGTGGCTATGCATGATACATAGCATTGTATCCATATTTTTGTGTATGTTTAGCTACGCTTTGTATTTAGCCGGTGGCTCCAAAAAATCTAAATATAGACATGAAATGACATTTATGCATGCTTGTTTCATAAATCAAATACAGCCCAAGGGAAGGAATAAACCAAGCTATGCAGCTAGGTGCTGATACCACATGTGTAACTATCTATGCTCTGCTGAGCAGGAGACAGCTGGCAAAAAGGACGGGACCACAGAATGCAGCAAAGCACACACAAAGCCTAAACTCTCTCACACACACACACAAATATCAATTCTTTACATAAACAACTGAGAACAAATGTTTTAGAGGAATCACACACCTTGACCTGGAGCTAAAATGTTCTTATTAGAAAGGCAAACTATAGCTGAAGGCTAGTGCTATTTTAATGTCACATGAGTTATAGTGCCAGTTTTACCAGTTGCAGGGTGATGGTGACAGAGTGCAGAGCAACATTTTTAAATGAGACTCTCCCTATTCCAACTTTGCCTACATCGTCAATAAACTGCCCATGAAATCTTAAAATGCAGCCCATACTAATTTTTCCCTGAGGGCTTTTTACCTGCTTCACACCTTGTTTATGATCTGTTCAGTATAGTATGGTTATTTATTATTCCTTAAGCATTTTCTTCCCTGCACTAATGATAGCCTTTATGTTTGCTACACAATTTAATTTTTGTAAGCACTTAATGAGAACGTATAGCCTGGCCAGCCATTCTAATTCTTTTAAAATTAGTTCGTTAAGCAGCAAGTAATTGCACAAAGCAAACAGTTATGATTGGTGCATTTTGTATTAAGTAGAACTGACTGGAGAGAGTGGGAAATGCTGGCCAGGTTAGAGACCATTCCACAAGCCTTTTTGGGTTGAACCCTGGACTGTAATCCACTTTTAAAAAGTTAGAGTTAGAGTTAGAAAATACTTACGTAAATCAGTGACTTTAAACACAAGAGGAAAGGAGACATCCTTTAAATAAAGGAAGGGGGCATTTCAAAATGCAACCGGTACTTGATAGCAAAAATGTAACTAGTGCAACTGTGCAAAAAAAAAAAAAAAAACACAAACAAAAACAAAAAAACAATCATCAAGTATAACTTTATACATTGAGCATTTAGAGTGCATATAAGAACCTTACACTGTACAGGTGTTAATGTTTAGTCTGTCCTCACCAGAATGTGAGAGAGGTCGATCATTTCACACCACTCAAACCACCTGTGCACAAACATCTTGTCCTACTTAAATAAATTGCTCCAACTAATTACATGATTTAACTAATATTACACACAATGCAGTTGAGAAATGTAGACTCCCCATTTAAGTGTTTGGCCCTGAAAGGATGAATAGGACCTTTAGCTACTCTGAAATAGAAATATAATAAAATAATATGGATGAGGGCTTGCAAATCTTTCCATGAGCCACCATAATCTTTAATCTAATATTCATAGAAATGTAAATCTCTGCACTTTAACTTAAAAACAAAAGTTGAGGTAAATGTTAGCGCAGATTATTAATTGTTGCCACAGTAACTGTCCCCAGCTCTTCCATCTCTGTCCCTGGAGTACATTTGCAGAAATGTGCAGAATGCACTTCAAGTGTTGGCTGTGATGATGCCTTAGAGCCAAACATGAAATGTGAAGATAATACTTATATTGGGAGGAAAAGCATTTCCTCTTTCCTGCCAATGTGGAATCAGCCTTCCACAGTGATGAGTCTCCTCTCCCCTGCTTGTCTCTATTCAGAGCAGGCCTGTCGCAATTCAAGTGTTTCAGCAGAATATTCTGGTTGCTTTTGGACAGGGTCAGGGCAACACATCACCTGCTTTTTGATGCATCAGCAGAATGCTATCGCTTCACTGGTAGTTTTAAAAGAGGGATCTTTCGCCTCTTGCTCTTAGAGATTAGCTTCTTTGACTGACACATAATGTATGGAGAAACTACTTGCCTGTTTTATTGTCTTAACGAAGACACGACATGGGCTGAGAAAAGAAGCCCATGCAGATGTCTTAAAAACTGCAATTCATCCTGCAGCCTCTAGACACTGGCTCCATAAGAAGGTCAATCCACATAGACACTGATGTTAAATACATGAATGGATAAATGTCCAACTTTACAGCACCAACATTTACAGCCTGGTGACAACTATACAGGGGCTAATAACATACTTGTTTTAATTATATCACAACTTAAATACAACCATGCATAATTATGGGTGCTGAGTGACAGGTGGGTGCTAAATCACAAATGATTCTGCCACTGCATGCCTGCCTCAGCTCCACTCGTGGTCACCTCCGTGTTTGGAAGCAGACTGTATTGTTGCAGACATGGCAGTGGTCAGAGCCTCCCACAGAGACTAACAACCCCTTTTTAGAAAATTAAAAGTAAAGGGATATGAATACCCAGATTAAACACCATCTACTGGATTATGTGTAAAG
This sequence comes from Parambassis ranga, assembly GCF_900634625.1. Taxonomy (NCBI): domain Eukaryota; kingdom Metazoa; phylum Chordata; class Actinopteri; family Ambassidae; genus Parambassis; species Parambassis ranga. The sequence continues at coordinate 20,140,976 of NC_041037.1, forward strand.
TATTGCTTTAACATTTGACCACAACCCCGTAAATAGCAGCTAAAATCAAAGCTAATTTCATTCAATGTCAAATTATGCCAGAACTGTTTTCTTGTTCTTATACTTGTATGAGTCTCACTGCTATGAACATGACCTTGAACAAGTGGGCAGCTACACTTCCTGGTCTCTGTACTGTTTGGCTAAGTGCCATCAGCTCAACCAGCCTGCATGACTATGGTATCAATGTCAGGTCAAGGTCAGTTGCACTGCCACCACCTCCTGTGAATAATGGAGACATCATTAAGAAGCAAAAGGTTTTATCAATGAATCTGTGGTGAGGTAAACATCTTCAGTGACCTGTTATAGGTTTGTCTTAGGGATGGACTGTAGCTGATAACCTACCCCTCGGGTACAGTGCCCTGCTGTATGTGCAGAATCCTTCCCATCTACTGATACTTGGAATAGAGTTTGCAAATGTGAAGCAGAAGCAGGATGCCACTGGCAGATATCCAACTCCCTTTCCAGAAAAGGAAAGTATTCTGAATTTACTGTTATGTTGATAATTTGTTATCTGAAAACATTATTACTAACTACAGATCTTAGCTGCAATTTCAAAATCTGAAATGAAATATTTATGGTCTGCTTTATTTAGCTTTATCACTGTCTATATTGTTCCCTCTCAATGAATGGCAACCTAGCCTAACTAGCAGCAACCTCTCTATGACTAACTAAAAATGCAGGGGTCCAGCATTACATTGAAATTAAAAAAAGCTGCACTTGAGCCTACTGAGCATGCTCACATGGAACTGTGAATAATGCTTGTCAGGTTGTGGAGAAAGTGTAAGGGCTGATTTTTTAGAGGGGGTTGGACATCACTATACACTATATGTGTGATGGACAGAAGAGGAAAGGCAGCATAGCAGGATGTGGCGTCAGCAGCATAAAGACGGTCAGGTGACGGACGCTGAAATGTTTAATGCTGAACAAGTAGGGTGCAGCCACATTTTGTACTGATCACTCTTCCCGAAGGACTTGTCTTTGTATCAGTCAAATAAAATTACCAACTGAAAACAACAGTGCAATGGACTCTTCTCTTCTGCATGCTGCAAATATTAAATTATGCCCCAGGTTGTCAGTTTTTTAGGCACATCTAGTTTGGATTAAAATTATACTATTACAGTAAAAATACCTATCAGTTGTGATGCAAAACTGCAGCCAAGGAATCTCCACACAGGTTGAATATGCATGCAAAAACTCACAGACAGCTGGAGCTGTACAAAACACAGAGACTGGAAGGAGTTCAAGCATATGTAACAAAAATCAGATATCCCACCGAGAAAGCACTCCAAACAGAAGAAACATTTTCGTGCTTATAAAGTTATGTGGCTGATGTCAAGTGCTCCTTCAGCAGCTGAGCACAGAGAGGCTTGCTGGGAAAGTTAGATCTGTGAGAAAGCACAAAGAGGAGGTGATTAACTGGGCTTACATAGCTCATGAGCCAGCTCTGCTTCTTAATTCACACTGACCTCATTAAGTTGCATTATACTACTGAAGCGTCTTTCTCACTTATTCTGTCACACTTATATTCAGCACACCTTCTCTATGCAGTCAGTGCAGTTTGTATCCTCCATGTCCTGTTCTCTGTAAGGCCAGTCTGAATTCACTCCTACTCATTAATCACAGACACTGTGATGCTTCAGTTATCACACTGCTCTCTCCTGTCAGGAACAACCATTCCTTAAAATGCACAGTGACACTGGCTCCACTGATTTAATGGGATCCTCTGTCATCAGTCCATTTAATCATCCAATTTAAAGTTACAATTTGCTTTAACATCTGGTCTCTCAACTGGATATGCTTGGACAATTCTGTTCCTCATTCCTGTCTGATTTGTTAAGGCAGGGTGATTAGTTAGAAGATGAGCTTGAACTGAAGACATTAATAACCATCCTATGATTAAGATTGATGTTTTTTATTCTAGAATTGCAGGCATTTTGCTAGCTGTAGTTGGCATGTAGTAGTAGTTGTTCAGTAGCCATGGCAGCCCAGTACATCTTCCTGTGCACAGCAGTCTTGGAGTGATGTAGACAAAGCTAAACTAAATGTTTTACACTTGGAAGTGTTTACAGTTCTGACTGAAAAATTGGAAGAAAAGGAAGGTCTAAGGCATTCTTTCTATATATTTTAGCACTGTAGTTGTACACAGTGTACAGTACATCTGGATATTCACAGCTCATTCTGCTCATTCTCTTTTTTTTCATGTACTACATGTATGTAGACACAATATGGTCTGGATAATATCCTAAAATGTGACAAAGCCGTTGAGGGGACCATCTACTGTACTGTGTGACTGCAACTGAAAATGACACACGTGTGTGTGTGTGTCCGTGAATCCTCTTGGTTAACTATGCAAGAACTCCCGGAGGAGCATTAAATGTAGGTCATCTCCAGTTGAGCACTTTGAAAATAAAGACAATCCTAATACCAAACAGCCGCCATTAAGTCCCCTGTGGCATTCACTCTGGCATGTTCTCATCTGAATACCACGCATGAGGACAGACTTTTTTTTGGCTTCTACAAGATTATCATTGTGATATTTCTGGTTCATTGTTGCCTCAGTACTAGATTGCACAACAGCATGAACAGCTCTGTTATGCATGTAACTGCATCCTGAAGTGTTTTATAATTCTTCTGTCTGCTCTGTGTGTAACTGCATGATGTGGTAAGATGCCTCTGAGCACACCAGATAGTAGATAAACCAGTGTAAACATGGAGAAAGCTGCTGAACTAAACCATCCAAGCTCTTCTAAACATGTGTAGTATGGTGTTTTATGACAATGGTGCAATCAACAAATTGTTCAATGTGCTGTATTACCACATTTGGAGTGTAGTATAGGCTATATAATTATTAATCTAGCTATCAATAATTTAAAAAAGTTACGTTTTATCTAAAGTGAATCTCTGCAGTAAGCTGTTTATCTAACGTAATCCAACAAACTGTGCAGAGAGAAACAATATTCAGAATCCAGTACAAAATGCTGACAATACTTTTCTCTAGAATAAACTATTGCAGAGATTACAGTAGCAAAGTGCCACAGGAATGGGATGCAACTATGGAATGTGATGTGATGTAACTAACAGAGTATCTCATGAGACTATGCAGAAAGAAGTCACTTGAAAATGGAGGTCAGATAATTGTCAGCTTTCCTGGGAGAACCGCTGAGCTGATTTGTTTTATCACATTATCACACATATGAATAGTACTGCCACACTAAAGCAGCAGCATGGTTGTTACTCACAGTGCACCAGCCAGCCAGTAATCATACAAGCAAAGAGGGGGATGTGAGAAACCAGGAGAAGTGAGAATTGAGTAATAATTTGCATCCTATAGTCTTGTGAGACCATACAGATGTAGCTTTTATAAATATTCCAAATGTGCCACTACCGTGGGATAGGTAACCTCAGCAACACTTTACAAAGATTGCTTCACCAGATGACATGATACATTATGTCAAACTATGTGAATTTCATCCAGAAATAAAAAGAAAATAAGAAAACTACAGAAGTTTAGACAGACATCAGGAACTGTCTGTTGTCTCCTCCTGCTGATGATGTGGACTCACAGTCTGCAGGGGGACTGCGCTGTCTGTCTGTAGTTTTGACATGACAAACTACGCAAGCTAACTAACTAGCCTGCTGTGCTAATATAACATATATGGTGAGAGATAGGACTATATAAAATGTTGTGATGCATCTTATTAGCTTATTAACTCCAAGACAAAGCAGAAAGAGAGAAACAACAGAATACTATATATGAATAAATGACCCTGATTATAAGATGACTGCCCATGATTTTATTTCAATATTGCATATTTTTGAATATTTTAAAATGATAATGATTTCTGCGATGTAGAACAGAACAGAACAGAACAGAACTACTTTATTTTTTCCAAGCTGGGAAATTTCGCTATATGTACTGCTAACCCATTATGCTGCATTATGCTGCTAGTTATAGGTAGCCTTTCTTTTCTTTTAGCTATGTAGTGACTGACATCTGTTCTTTAAAACAGCCTTTTTAAGGACTGTGGTTTTTCATTTCTTTGAATGTTGTGTGTTTGCCTTCTGATATTACTCTCTGTCGCACCTTATTTCTTGGCACCCTGGGAGTTGCTCTCGCCATAAGCTTAGAGTTTGCATCATACCTTCTGGTGCCACATATTGTTGCGATATACTAGTCCAGACCCCGAAGATAACCACAACATTTTTTTTCAAAAAAAAAAAAAATCAAGAAAGTTTTCTACTAGCTTAACTTAGCTCTGTAGAACAGATTGGACTGTTATAAAATATCTTTGGCTGATAATTTGCAAATTATAAACTAGGCAATTTACACAGCAGATCATCGTCTTGTGTTTCAGCTGTAACTATGTACATGACATCTACAACACATATGCAACACAACAACTGTAAGTCAATGACTACCATTCTCAAACACAGAAACATGAGCAACAAGATACTAACTGCATTAATCATACTCAAGTGTTCAATCCATAGTCTCTTGAGATAAGAACTCTGCTCCAGAAGCATGAAAAGTTTCTTCCCTACCTGTGCTGCTCTGAATTGTCCTGACAGTGGTGGCAGATGTTCGTGGTGGGGACGATGGAAGCAGGAGCAGTGGCCTCCCTCCCTCTCCTTCCTCATCCCCAGAACAACCCTGGTCAATCGCCCTCACATAGCTGTGGCTCCGCATCCGGAAACATCCCGGCATAGGCAGGGTGTCCATTGTGTCCATGCTGTCCATGGCTGCCTCCATGGCTTGAGCCTGCATCTCACTGTAGACCTGCTCACATACCTGTTCGATCTGCCCATTCACTTCCACCTCACTCAGCTGCAGGAGAAGAAGACAGCTGATGAGGAGCAAGCAGAGGACTGGGCACATAGGAAAGCAAAAGCATGTGTTGTATTAGATTTGTATTGTTTGGTAAGCTCCAAACTGGCTTGCTGTCATTACTTAAGGAACTGTGGAAATTAGGCCTGAATTGATGAGGATGCTATTTCAGCAGTTTATTCAAATGCAGCTTGCCAGCAAAAGCAATATTCTGTTCTCTGGGATGCAGCATGCTTCGGGCGAATCCTTCAAAGGATATCGCAGGGTTTAATGATGTTTCTCTTTACAGTACAACGGACTCTACAGATAAACTCTAATGGCCAAAGGCTAAACTTTTTAATGCTAGTATCTACTGTAGGTTGCTAGACAACATGGCCAGCATAATAAACATTCTTCCACAGAGTAGTTGGTCCCATTTAACAAACATTCTTTCAAGGTCTACAAAGGTCTCTGTAGGCCTCTGAATACTGCATCCTTTGAAGGACTTCTGAACAGCTACAGTGTTGGGACAGAGACAGGACCATGTTACTGTGTTAACAGCCTGAACCTCAAGCTGTTTTTGGGTGTTTTCTTTCATCACTCCACACAAGCCTGCAGATCATTTTACCATGTGGCTGCCAGTTACAAGTAAGGCTGACTACACATTAGAGGACTTTCAATTCAGAGACAGAGACGGAAACCCATGACAGTCTTTAAATTTTGCCTGTTTTTAGGGTTAATTTCTATACTGGGTTCCATGGATAGAGCCATGCAGAGAAGGAATGGATAATAGAGGTCATTTAGTATGGTAATGGTGATTAGGGACGGGGTCAGGATAAGAATACAAGGTAAGGTTAAGGTAGGAAATGAAGGCTTTTTGGGCACGGCTTTATTCACTTAAACAGAAGCCAAAAAATTAATTTATTACAGAGACAGTAGGAAGGAGGCACTCACAACTGCCACAGCAAAGGTAAGAAAAAAAGCTTTAAGTTATCAAAAAGCGGAAACGTATCTTACCTCAAAACATGATTGACATCATTTGCATTATAATAGTTGATGCTTTCTGGTTATTTTGTATTTTTACTGTCAACATCTTCCACAAAACACTCTCTTTATACTGCCTTGTATTTGGATTTATTTTATATATCATTACATTTCTTTGCTCGCCAATGCATAGTTCAAATCTGAGGTTTTTTCCAAGTCCAAGTCAAGTCTCAAGTCTTTGTAGTCAAGTCCAAGTCAAGTCTCAAGTCTTTGTAGTCAAGTCTAAACGAAGTCTTAAGTCTTTGAGGGCAAGTCCAAGTCAAGTCTCAAGTCTCAAGAATATTCTCTCATTAGATTGAAAGCATTCTGCACCATTATCAATAACCTGCTCATTTTGGTTTTCCTTCAATAGTCTATTGGCTTCAGGCATTGCGCTTGCAGATGAGGAGTGGGCAAATGAGAGGGAGAGAGAGAGAGTTCAGCGGAGTTGAATGAACAGAATGATAGTTCTATCGTAAAATCATGTTGGGGGAACATGGAATCAGTTTGTGGTAGTGGGTGAAGTGGTCTATGTATCGGACCCACTAAATAAACATTGCTCACAATTCACAACACCCAAGTCCAAGTCAAGTCTCAAGTGATTTTAAGTCATATTGTTTTATTGTTTTGTTCGACTGTTTGATTTTATGGATTTCTTTGGTTTTTCTTATTTCATTATTTTTAGGTTGTACTTCCATTTCCTCAATGTCTCCTCACATTGCATAACTTGCTGTAATGACGGAATGTCCTTGGTCTGTATATTTTATCCTGTTCTTAGTGTGTATGTAAGTGTGTATGTGCGTGGGTGCGTGTGTGTGGTGCGAATTCTGGGTGTGTGTGTTTGGGGGTCTTAACCTATTTTATTGCTGGAAAGCAGTTTGTGTTACAACACTCTGTATGAAAGATGCTATATAAATAAATTTGATTTGATGTTCAATGGTTTTATGGAAGCTGACTCAAATAGCACAAAACAACACATTGCAGATTAATTCATATTTAGTTCACTGATCAGTGTTTCTCACATCAAATATATTGACTGATTCAGAATGGCATAGGCATAGCAAGGAGTATCAAAAAGTATTTATATTTTTTTATAATTTTTGTGACACTGTGCAAGATACTTGTTGACAGAAAGAAAAATACAAAATAAATATAGGATATTGCCAGACTTGAAAAAAAAATCTTGAGCCTCAGCATTTCACAGGTGATACTGTAATGCAAATTATTTGAATGGAGGATATCTCTTCAAACAGTGGCAGGTCTCTCTGAGCCTTTGTGTATCTGTGATGGAATGACTCAATGGGGCATAAAAGGCAGCAGTACTGGCAACCAACCTGACTGATGGTGCTCATGGCCCTCATGTAGCTTTCATTGCGTGATCGGTATTGGGGTGAGGACAGCAGCGATTTGGGGTCGAGCAGGGTTTTGGGATCCAGGGTATCCAGGCTTCTATTGATTGAAACCTCACTCACCGCACGCAGGTAACTGTGGCTCCTGATCTGCAGCTTGGGGGAGTGCTCCGTCGAAATCCTGCCAGAGGAACAAAAGGTATGTGAACAGCCTTAAAACTGGTTAAATGCAGTAAGTTCAGCTGCCTTACTTGGCAATGTTATGTATGTGGATATGAGTGGATATGATACTTGGCTACCATGAGATATTAAATTTACACAACCCTTTTGTAAATGACTGTGGTCATGAAGAAGTAATATGTATATATAAGATGTGTGGGATTTTATTATACATACTATTATCCTCATTGCAGGTTTAAAACTTTCCCCACACACATTTTTAGGAGAACTCTGCTGTTTAGTATCACTGTAAAATCATTTGTAGTTTCACCCAGGTCTTTCTAAGCAGCAACAGTGTGATGACAAACACATCTGTATTTTATGGCAGACATGTTATTCTTTGACATCGTAGAGCAGATTGAAGCAAGGCGTCTGGACTTGTAGAGTTTCCAGTCCAGACGCCTTGCTTCAATCTTCTCTACGTATGATGACCTGGATGACTGAGAATCTTCATCAACATTCTTTGACATCATTTAAGAGGTGTACAGTAATTTTAAATTGTATTACTGATATGAAAAGGTTTTGACCGCAAGCTAAAAGCGTGATTTCCTATTTTACATGTCTATTTGCCATATGGACATAACAACGCAATATTGTCTACGAGGGAATAAACCATCATTCTGTGCTACTAAGAGGAGTTTCACAGCTTTATTGAAACAACTAGTAAGCTGGTAGCAAGTCCTGGGTCATTCCTAGGCTTCAGTCACATCAGTAGCTCGGTATTAGACTAAACTCCTTTAACAGAAATAGATATGACATGTTTCCTCATTGTACGCACACTAATAAAAAAACTCTTCACTATAGTCGTATCTCTACCCTAGGATCATTCTACCAGGGTTTACTTCAAACTTCCCTCTAAAGTCAGTGGTTTTCACAGAATTCATTTTTACTCAAGGTTAGGATTAGGTATGAAACATAACTGGTTCAGCTTAGGCATTAAAAACTGAGTAAGGTTGTACACAAGGTCTGTTGTTTACAAATCATGTTGACTGTCACAAAAATCATTCAAGTCTGTTTACACAAAACAATAAATTAAATTACATGACTTTTTCAAAACAATATGCTGCAGGAAATTCCAATAGAAATGCATTTACACTCCCTGTCACCAAAACAAAACTTGTGTCAATGTGCATGAAACAATGTATTTAAAACTACATGTTTCATATTATATGATGACATGGGGTTTGAATCGCACAGTGCTTTAGATGGATATCCAACTTGTGTCAGAATGTGTGCTTTGAAAAGAATGGAGGCCAGAGACAAAGTGAGCATAACACAAAGAACAGAGGCAACAGAAACAGCACTGCAGCCAGCCCTTCCACTGCTCGCTGTAATTATGCCTGCTATTTAGAGAGCAGTGAAAGCTTCATTAGACAAAGGTGATATTTCTGGCCTCCTGCTGGGGAGATTAAACCTCCGAGGCAGACAGCCCACCTTTAGCTGGAGCTTCAAGACTGTACATTCCTTCCACAGAGTTTTACTTAAATATGTAGGTCTTCAATGTCAGACCTGAATCTATCTATCTATCTATCTATCTATCTATCTATCTATCTATCTATCTATCTATCTATCTATCTATCTATCTATCTATCTATCTATCTAGCAAGGGAGAAAGAGAATTAAATAGCTGTATACTGAAAGTGATAAAGAAAGGGTCTTTGGATTAATGGTAAACCAAAATAGACAGTCTATACAAAATAAATACAGTCTAAGTCTTACTGTAATGTGGTCATCTCTGTCAGTGATGGCTGGGTGGCTTTCAGGTAGCTGGCCCGGCGTGCTTGAATCTTGGGTGAAGGTTTGGGACTCCCATCGGAGTCTCCACTGTCATCCTCAGCCATGGCTTTGACGTAGCTCCCACTCCTCATTCTTCGACAGGGGATATCGTCCTCTTTCCCGAGGGGAGAGAAGCCGCTCCATTCATCCTGAGGTACCTGATGACAGGGCGAAGAGGATACAGACACACTGTCAGGATGGTCTGCTCCACTGCTGTCTGAGTCCCAGCCACCAAACTGGCTAACTAAACTGTCCTGGTGATACATGGAATCTACACCAACATAGCTAGCATACAATGCAACAACAACTGCAAGAAAGACAGACTGATGGCTAGCATTTTTCTTGATCCATCCCTCTCTCACACACATACATCCATACACACTGCAGTCTGTTAGCTAATTAGCGCAGAATGGTACGTGTAGGGGCTGCTCTGAAATTTCTCTCTGGCTAATTCATGCATCTGCTTTCCAGGAGTCACATTAGTTCATACACACAAACTGTGCAATCTGTCTTTATACATGCTTGACCAGAGGGTTTGCTTGTTAGGTGAGAAAGACATATATTTACTAGTCATTAAAACTACTTGGTCAGGTTTAGTCATTAAAACTACTTGGCTGTGTTTTGACATTTGACATAATACTTTACATGGAGGTTCATGTATGTGACAGGGGAGTGAGAATCCCCCACCGCCAGGTGGTACAAAGGTTTGTATAGACAGCTGTTTAACAATATAATACCTATTTGCTACATACTTTACAATATCTATTGTAAAGTAATAAAACAGCAGTGAAGGGATCCAGGATATATGGTGATATTGCAATGTCTAATACTCAGGTCTGAGACTGAAAGAAATGATTTGTTTTTTCCTGATTAAAGCTGCATAAATAAACTGCCATAGGCTTAATGTAGTGAATGATTACATGATAATGTACCACACTGGCAACTAACTACTATTAGTGCATTGTTTTTGTCAGCCCTCATTAACATTTCACATTAGAACAAAACAATAAACTGTAATAGTTCTACCAATAATTCCTCATCTGTGTTGGAGTAAGTAGATTATACCCATAAAATAATGCTTACAAAATCATGTGGCTAGCATATCAACTCATAACAGTGTGAAATACCCCCTCCTACAAGAGTAATGTTCCTGTAAACTACACTGTATTGCTTCAAAGAAGGGGTAATGTGCCATGGCTAAGCCATTCTTTCTCATTCTCATTTAAATACTTTGATACTAAAAAGTTGGACTATTGCATGGCTTTACACAGTGACATCACTGTTAGTAACACAACATTGTAGCTATGGCTAATTTTGGCTTAAAGGGGTGGTGTCAGATTTACTAGACTTCTTTGTCCTTCCAGATAACAGCAGTTATTTCTCCACAGAGGTGCTTTGTTTATCGGAAATATGGCAAATGTCATGATTGACCCATTATAGTCGAGTACTTAATACACCAGTGTAATAATAGATGTTAATGCTTTCAGACTAATGTGACATCTAATGCAGTTTTTAGTATGTGAGGTGAAAATGTCATTATGTACTCACTTACAGATTGATCCTAGTCTTATTCCAAAGTGCTTGTTGCAACATCAGTTCTTTGCTAGTTTCTATGCTGATAAATAAGAAGGCAAACCATGGCAGCTCCTGCTTTTTACTTCCACAAACCCCTGCATGGTCTCATCTACATTAAAGCTTCATCTAATACAAGTACAGTGTGTTCAGAAGCAGTGCAACTGATATGAGTATATAGCTGATACATAGAGTAACTAATTAATTTCATTAAATACACCTTTTAAGTGCCAGCTGAAGCCAGTCCAGTGTCAAACTTATGAGCATTTGCCGCCCTCAGACTGGAGGCCAGAGTGTGAGAATTTGACAGACAATAACAGAGACAGCAGGAGAATTGCACCACTACTCTGACTAATTATATATGAATCACCAAGGGAAAGAGGCTGAGCAGATCTGCTGGGCTGAATCTACCTCGCTCTCTCTCTCTCTCTCTGTATGTGTGTGACGTCAAATAGACACAAATGAGCAGTTTGGCTATAAAAAGAGAATGCGGGGAAAGGACCAGCTGCAGTAGCATCAGCAGTGCCTCTCACCCACGCACAGGCCTCACATCCACTGCAGCTCCACACTCACTTTACTGTTCTAGCATTGCTGCTGTCTGCACCTCACACTGTCATTATTACAGAGGCTGTATGTTAGAGATTTTATGCAGTACAATGCAACCACTAATCTATGTGTCCATTTATGTTTGAAGAATTAAGTGCATGTGACATTTACTGTGTATACACTATGTCTTAAGCATCAACTGTGGATTATTCACTACAGAATGTAGTTTCCTTGGCAACACCATCTTGATGGCTTAAGGCGGCAGCATTATAAAATAGGTAGTGTAACAGTCCAGCCAGCAGCCATGCTGGGGAGATGCTGAAGACAATAATAATAATTAGCAAATTTAACATATGGAGCCAAGGGGAGTGTGTCCTAATGACATGACAGATAAAGCCAATCTGACGTTACTGCTATTAATCACACTCACTTAAAAAGACAATGTACTTTTTCCTCAGCTGTCAATTTCAGTGTTTTTTGTTACATGTTTTTGTGCTTCATGTTTATAGTATTTTAGAAGTTTTGTAAATAATCTCCCCCTAATAATATTGTCTCCAACTGTAGGTTAGGATACACTCCCTTTAATTTGCTGGATTCATGTATATCAATTTTAATACCCTAATTCAATATAAACCACAACATCAATACAAAAACTGAACAAAGAACTGAATTTTATTTAGTTAGTATTTTAGTTAGTTTTGTTCAGTTTTGTACATATAGGCTGAACAAAACCTTTCTGCGTTCACTTCTGTCCTGAAATGATTCTCTTTTTTAATTTAATCAATGCCTGTATCACACTACCATTAATGTTACAGTTTGTTTACTTCTTCCTACTGGAAGGCCTACTGGATCCTAAAAACACTTTTTTAATGATTAAAAAAAAACTTTGTTTGTTTGTGTGTTGTGTACTATCAGTATTATTATGAGGCAGCCTACAGGATATTTTTCACCAGACGGTTAGTCTTCAGGGAATTCAGATTTTTCTCTCACTACATAAATATGTATCGAGTTTTTGGGAATGCTTACTCTTATGTTGGTAATTGTGATGTACCACATAATGTGACCACTCAGCAACTCAATCACTCATACACAATAACTCTCAATATTTGCATGTTTAGATAACAAACAACAACACAAGCAGGTGCTGGGGAGGCTATTTAACTTTACTGGTTACTATACACTGGAACCTGAGGGTTGAATATACTTCATTGCATTCCTACATCACCTGGACTCTGGATTCACTAAGGAGTCGTTGAATTAAAGAAATTGTACACAATTGATAGAATAGTGTTGCTTTTTCAAATAAACTATCTTTGGCTGTGTATTTTATTTTATGTTTTTAAGAATGCACCTCAAACCCAACGATGGGGTTCTGATATACAAGCAGTTATATTAAACAATCAGGAACCAGAGCTTTTAGCTGAGTTTATTTGGTTGGCAATAGTAAAAAAAAAAGATTCTGAGAAAAGCGGAGCACAGCAGAAAAAGTTTTTTTTCTTTTTAAATTTAGGGTATTTAGAGTTTTTATTTAGTGGTAGCATCAATGCGTGACTGCCAGGCTCTACTTTATGTCAATTATCTAGTTAAATGCCTTCCCAACATCTTAGCTCAACACAGCACTTCAAAGAACAACACAGCAAAGCAAAAAACAATCAGGACAAAGTGAGAAAAGGTAAGGTAACTGGTACAGAGGCAGAGAGGTAGGTACTACTAAATTAAAAATGAGGTCTACAAACAGGAAAGGATGTCGTTCTTCATGAGTTCATGTCATTACCTAGCATTCAGAGAGTAAGGCTGCTACTGGCTCTGCACTTACTTCTCTCTTCAACTCAAAAGGAGGAAAGAGGAGGAAGAGAAGGAAGAGGGAGGCTTTCCAAACCAAGAGGAAGTAAAGGAAGTGGGGTTGGTGAGGTAGCAAGATGCTGGGTGGATAACAAGAGTGAGGGTGAGTTAGTTGAGTGGAGGAGAGGCAGAGGTGAGTGGGGGGGAGGGGGTTGGTGGAGAAGAGAGGGCAGGTAGCAGTGAAATTCTTGGGAAATCAGAATAATAGGCTGGTGGTAGGGAGCAATGTTCCGCTCAGGATGTGGGCACACTACAACATTTTCAACATTGTCTGACTCAAATCAAGGGCCCTGCCAAGAATTAGGGTACATTTTCTTACAGCGGTACTACTGGTCAAAATCAAAGCTTATTGCAAGGTAGCTAAATGTTTGGGTTGTCAATTGTCACTCAGCATCCATTTTAGTCTTCCAGGCTGGCAACATGTCCTGGCAGGTAACCCTAACCCTCGTATGTTTCCAGATAAGTTAATTTTATGGAGAACTACAAGGCCAAATATGCTTCACTCACCTGAACATTATCATCTACTGAGATTTGTCAAATACAGCTTTCAGATATTTTATTTTAAAAATCAATCTTTTTGTTTTAATTTTTTCGATATATATATTCAGCCTATATGTACACTTTTGTACATATAGGCTGAACAAAACCTTTCTGCTTTCACTTCTGTCCTGAAATGATTCTCTTTTTTAATTTAATCAATGCCTGTATCACACTACCATTAATGTTACATTTTGTTTACTTCTTCCTACTGGAAGGCCTACTGGATCCTAAAAACGCTTTTTTAATGATTAAAAAAAAAACTTTGTTTGTTTGTGTGTTGTGTACTATCAGTATTATTATGAGGCAGCCTACAGGATATTTTTCACCAGACGGTTAGTCTTCAGGGAATTCAGATTTTTCTCTCACTACATAAATATGTATTTAAAAAATGTATTTTAAATTTTGTTCATCCGTTTTACCTGTTAATAGATAAGAGCAAAGTAAGAAATTGGTGCAGTAATTGTTTTTACATTTAGATTATAAGGAACAGTTAAGTCAAAACTGCAGAAGTGTCTTACACCTGACTGTGTAAGCCAGTATTGATTGCAAGATCTAAATACAAGATCTAATTTTAATTTTATTATAATCCTTGCTTGCTGAAGTCAAGCTAAAGTGTGTTTTTTGTTTGGGACACACAAATATTGAAGAGGTAAATTAAAAATGTTGATGAAGATTCTCAGTCATCCAGGTCATCATACGTAGAGAAGATTGAAGCAAGGCGTCTGGACTTGTAGAGTTTTCTTGAAGACGTTTCGCTGCTCATCCAAGCAGCTTCATCAGTTCTAACTGTTTGGTGGGGAAACATGGTGCTATTGTTTTTAAGTTTTTTTAAGTTTTTTTTTTACCCAGACCCACCCACCCACATAGGTCTGTAACCACATATAAACCATGTTTCCCCACCAAACAGTTAGAACTGATGAAGCTGCTTGGATGAGCAGCGAAACGTCTTCTAGAAAACTCTACAAGTCCAGACGCCTTGCTTCAATCTTCTCTACGTAAATTAAAAATATTTTTCATATACTCACATTTATGTATTAACTCTGTTAAGCTGTGCTCTTTCAGGACTATTTTATTAACAGATAAAAAAGCGTTATTTTCACTAGATTCACCAAATGTCTATCTTGTGATTCAGTTAAAAAACAGTTAAAAATTTTGTCTTCTATAAAAGTTCACTCAATTACATCACTGGTACAATGCCAGATCTTATCTACATTTCTCACACAAAAATCCTGCTCTAATTCGTATCTCATGTATTGGGTCTATTACCACTTGTAGTGTGCCCCCAGCCTTAGCCAATGATGTCCACATATACTTTGTAAACATATAAATCCAAACATGTCAGCCCAACCAAACACTACAGTGAAAATCAGCAGGCCTATGATCCGCATGAGCCCTCTCAAACTAGGAAACTAATATTGGATTAGATTTCAGAACATGCAGAGCTGCACTTATAAAAAAGCAATTTATAAATAAAACAAAAATTATGCAAAGTAGGCCCCTGCTGAATAGACAGCTGCACCAACCTAGAAAGAAAGTTGTGGTCAATATGGAGCTATGAGGAATCCATGCTGTTGACCTCCCCTCCACAGAAATTTAGGTCCCCTGACAACCCCTGGGCAACAATAGCAGTCTGCCTACTGTCATTTACCCTAGGAGTGAACTTCTCTCATACTTCCAATTCCATCTAAAAAATATAAAATAAATCTGCTGGGCAACAGCAAAATATCCACTGAAAACCACAGCAACAACCTGAATAATAGGAACAGACAGACCTTGCAGCACCTCATCTCAACTCATGCTAAAGAAAGTGCCAGCTTGTCTTGTACAAGTAGGAGCATCCAGCTGTTTAGGCTGATTTAAATCTCTTAGCTTATTTGGATTTATTATTTAGACAATTTTTAGCAGTCATAAATTGTTCAGTATCTTGTCTCGCTGCCCCACCTGTGACTTACCCAGATTTTTTCTTTTATTTGAACAATCAATACATCTACATTTGTCCTGCTTTTCCTAAACAACTATCTTACTAACTGAATATGAATCATTTTTTAGGACTGATTGACAGAATTCACCAAAACTTGCAGGGCAGCTCTCCTCTTTTGTAATGGATTGTAGTAAATGATCTTCCCTTTTTAGACTGAAACTCTAGGCTGTAGTGTTTGGTAGGACTGAAAACCCAGTCAGGACCGGACACCACTGACTTAAAGGAAACATTGGTGAGAAAAGTAAGTTGTGGAAAAAAGTGTCACAGAGGGGAGAGGGGTGAGAGACTGGATTTGAATGGGAGGTGGGGAGTATTATTTACCTGTAAGAAATGGCAAGAGCGCTCCTGCTGCTGACTGCCCTTAGATTTGACTAGAGCTCTATCTAGGTTTAGGTTACCGGATCCTGCGCTGGCTCGAAGCTGGTTGTGGCTGCTGTTGTTGGTGTAGACCTCTCGGGCCCTGCTCACCGTTAGGCTTGACGACCACGCCCCTTTCTTCACAAGGGGCCCGTCCACATGACCCAGTGGCAGCAAGGGGCCACTTCCTCCACCGATACCGCCAGCGCTGTTATTGCTGCTACCACTAACTGGCACACATGCCGACGATGCTGCATACTTCACATCGTTGTTGCTCCGGGAGGCTTTGAGTGCAGAATGGTGGTGTGTGTGGCCATGGTGTGCATGGGTGTGTGTGTGCTCATTGAGTGTGCCATATGGGTCCATCATGAAGTACTGCTGGGACTGCGAGGAGGAGAGACTGGGGAGGGGAGTCTGGGGGAACTTGTCAGGGTTGTTGCCGGGGTACCGGCCCATTGTCATGGCAATTGGTGAGGGGGAAATGGAGGGACAAGGTGAGGGTGGAGGTTGGTGGTGGTGGGGGTGGTAGAGACACAGCTCCCGTTCCAGGTTGTCATCTGAGCTCCAATATCCGGAGCCCGGAGCAGATGCTGAGCCGTGGAGCTGGTGGTGGTGGTGGTGGTGGCTGCGATGCTTGGGCTCTGCTGATCGACAGCGTTCACGGCTCTTGCTGCGTTTCCGGTGGCGCACTCCCACTGGTGGAGTTTCACCTTCTGGGCTGGCCCTTGAACCACCACCACCACCTCCTCCACCACCACCACCACCACCATTAACACTCCCATTATTGGCCCCCTTGGAGGACTGTGTGTGATGTGGCCCCTCCAATGAATGCGACTTGGTGAAGAGTTTCTGGACTGAATGGACCAGATGGCGAATTCTCCCTGGACTGTCATTATTGTTGTTGTTGGCCCCCATCCCCCCACTTTGGGCCTGTACTCCTCGTTTGTACTGCAGTGTATGGTAGCCATCTCTGGAAAATGATGGCTGACGCTCAAACGGGTCCGCAAAGTTTGCTGGTACCCGAGTGGGTGTTTTACCCCCATAGCCTACTCCACCTCCTCCACCTCCTCCTACTCCTCCTACATATGGTACCATGGCCATGCACTCATCCTTTACCTCAGGATGGTGAGATGAGGAGGTGGAGTGGCACCTCCTTGGAAAGGTTCCATATGGGACGATGCTGTTGCTGTCAGAGGGGTACGAGGAACGCTGAGCATTGTAGTAGGGCAACTCAGCAGGATGTGGCATGGGAATGGGCACAGGCATGTCCATTTGGCTAATCAAATATGGCTTGCGGTCAACATGGTGACCCAGTGGATCATATGATGGTTCGTAGGAAACCACATGATGGTGACTCCGACTACTGGAAAGGCCTTTCATGACGGGAGGAAAGATGAGTGAATGAAAAGAGGAATGATGTGGATGAAAAATGCCAAGCAGGCCTGTGGTCAGAGGAGGGATGCAGAAGACTGTCCCTGAGAGAAGAGCTGCAGACTCTGAAAGACAGAGGGGGAAGCAAGAAAACATCAGTTAAAAATCAGTTAATTCAAGCAATGTACAACATTGTTAAGAGTACTGAGTGAGAATGTAATACACCTTTGGTATATATTAGTGTTGGAAGGTTAAAACTTCTCAACTTTTAAACTTTTAATTGTAGTATATAATGCTGCGCACTGATATAGTTCGGGTGGGTGAGATGTGCACCGTAATATGCTTTAATAATGGCCCTAGTTGGGAAACATTGTGTGTTGCTATGGTGCTTGGACGTTGGGCTGTGAATAAAGGACATGAACGGAGAGCCGCTGGCTGACCTTTATTTGGGGACTCCACGGTCAAGATAAGCAATTATTACAAAATGTCAGAAGTCGGTCTAATTAGTTATCTTGCCTAAAGTAATTAAACGCTAGAGGTTTCCTCGCAGAGGAAGCTGACGCTTAACAGGTAACAGTGACGACAGGAGAGCATTAGCTGAGAAAAAAGCTTGCTAACAATGGAACAGTTCGAACTGACGTAGCCACTGGTATTAACAGGCAACCTGGGAGAAAATTGGCGACGATGGGAACAGCTCTTCCAGATATACATGACCATAAGTGGTGCGGAGGATATTGATGAAAAGATCAAAGTGGGTATTATATTGCATGCACCAGGTGAAGAGGTACTGGAGCTATTTAAAACAGTGTTGATCGGGATGACGATAGTAATAACACAGTCAATGGAATAATAACATCTTCAGAGCATACTGTCTGCCTAAGAAAAACACAGTATTCATCAGAACATATCAGTTCTGTGCCCATCCTATGGTGGAAAACATATCAGAGAAATATGTGACAGAACAGAGGCAGAAAAAGACTGTAAATTTGGCACTTTAGAAAATGACATGATCAGAGACATGATTGTCTTCAGTTTGAGCGACCAGCAGAGACTTTTGAGAGAACCTAATCTTACATTGGAGAAAGTCATTTATACATGTCGTGTTGCTGATACAGTGAAGGCTCAGATACAAGCAATGGGTGCATCTAAACAGGAAAGAGTTGTGCATACACAGAATAAAATAAAGCAGCTGCCTCCACAGTGCACTCATAGCAAAGAACAAAGCAATATATATAATATATATATACACACACATTTTGCTATATTTAGCAGAAGCTAATAGCAACCAACTGTAACAGGCTGTTGTGTATCCAGAGGCCTGATCATATCGATCTCCACATATGTCTACAGTAAAAGTGTTTCCAAGAGTGTCATCGTTATCCATTAAACACAACACAATGCTTCACCACCTGAAGGTTACATCAGCAACTTTGAGACAGCTGCTGAGCAAGGACAGTGTGTGCACAGACACGATGCTGCTGTAAAGAAAATGAAATCGGCCCTCACAAATGCACCAGTGCTCAAGTTGTTTGATCCATAGAAACAGCTTGTCATACAAGCCGATGCATTTAAGGACTGTCTAGGAGCATGTCTACTTCAACAAAAATAGCCAATAGCCTATGCATAAAGAATGCTGACAGAAGCTGAAAGATTTATGCTCGAATAGAAAAGGAGCTATTGGCCATTGTGTTTGCGGTCAGAAAGTTTCATCAGTATACATGTGGTGTGAGAGCTGATGTCCAATCAGCGCCAACGCAGAGGAAACAGATGTTTTTGTGGCTGTATCTCCCACATACTTCATCCTATGTTGATGAAACTTTACAGTCATGATGAACATCTGACTCTGCACGATATGATATGCTGATATACTAGAGTCACTGCGCCACCTACTGGCAGGAGGACCTGTCTTTTGTATATGTGTGTTTTGGTGTCCTCTTCAGCCCTGCAGACCACAGCTCGTGCCAGTAGCGGAGGAGAGAGGACGTGGGACGATAGGGGAGGCGGCGACTGCTGGTCCCATGTACCGCAAGGAGTGCGAGGGCCCATCATCACTGCTTGCAGCTTTAATTTCTTTTTGGAATTATACCATTTTAAATACCATTTTTATTGTCTTATTTTGAAAATATGCTGTGCACCTTTAAAATATTAAATATATAGGCCTATCTTTACCAATCTGGGTCAGAAAGGCGGACACTGCCTTCACCTTTAAGACTAGGCTTAAAACCTTTCTGCTTAGTAAAGTGTATAGTTAGCCTAAAACATAGTGTGTAGAGCTGATAGGTGACATTGACATGGCCTCAGCCACAGGTATAACAGGTATCATAGGGTAGATAAAATCAGCTGTCTTCCTCATAGTTTTGTGCCCCTCGCTTGCTCTCTCTCTCTCTCTCTCTCTCTCCTTGCAGGTCTCCAGACCTGCATGCTGACCCCTTAATATTCCTGTTGTCATTGACTTCACCAGCCTCTGCTGCTCATCTTTGTTTTAATTACTATTACTTACTAAAAAGTTAGAACTGATGAAGCTGCTTGGATGAGCAGCGAAACGTCTTTAAGAAAACATTACAAGTCCAGGCGCCTTGCTTCAATCTTCTCTACGTCTTGAATAATCCATTACTGTTACAAAACGTAATTACCTGCTTAGCCACTATCTTTTCTAGGACCTTAGCTAGGAATGGCAACTTTGAAATGGGTCTATAATGCTCAATCCTAATTGGGACCAGAGAAGGTTTTATCAAGAGTGGTTGGATTATGGGGGTTTTGAAGTCGTCTAGGCCTGTACCAGTTAAAAGATAACTATTGAATAAAACTGTATATATGGACTGACAGATCCATATATTTCTTGCATGGCATGATGTCTAGGGAGCAGTGGGACCTTACATTACATAAAATAGACTTGCGGCAGAATTCGACAAAATTCGGCAGAATTAGACAAAATTCGAATGCTAAAATACAACGCCCTTAATAGCCAATCTCCAATAAACCTCCAGGAACCTCCACTCCCATCATTCCCAAAAAACACTCCAATCCCAGAGTGGAGATCTGCTTGTAGTTCCCAGAATTCATAAAATAGAATGGGAGGAGGAACCTTTAGGTATCAGGCACCCATAATATGGAACCAGCTCCCAATTTGGGGTTGAGCCAGACACCACCTCCACCTTTGAGACCAGACTTAAAATCTTTCTGTTGACAAAGCCTATAACTAGAGTAAGCCATTGTCCAAAAACTTAAACAAAAAACAAGCAATGGTGTAATGGTGAATGTCAGGGTAAAGTGCAATCAATCTTCATGCCTAAGTACAGGTGATATTCAGTAAGAAATACACTCTAGAGAGTGTACAACATTATCCACTTTTATTACAGGTGAGCAGCCATGCTAGGCCACACGGTTGATGTATGCTGCTGTGTGTTTATGTATGTTACCTTTGTCTTACTTGAGCTTAACACAACATGACATCTCCACCAGTAGAATAGCCTCTAACAAGCTCAACTAAATCTCAGAGAGCTGAAATGCACACACACACACCTAGATATCAACATCCACTCTTCCTCTGCAGTTCCATAAGCAATCACCAAGAAGAGTGGGGTTTACATACTTTACTTTACTTTACATACTGTTTGAAAAAACACATTTTTTAAAATCCTTATTATTATTACCAGGCAGGATTTTGCAAGAACAGAGTAGTACTAGAGACAAATGTTGTTTCAAATTATTGTGAGATTCATAAGCATGTGATTGTAAAACAATCAAGGTATGCATTTGAGGTTAAACACACAAATTAAATAATAAAAACAAAAATCAAGAAACCTCTGAGTGTTTGTGTGTGTGTGTGTGTGGGGGGGGGGTGTCTAAGGAAATCACAGCTGACTGCTGGCCTACCAGAAACAACTTTATTATATAAGTGTCAGTTTAACACATCACAACTGGGTATTTGTGTACTAGTGTATTTAATAAGCACAGTTTGTCATTGCAATTTACAGGGATTACAGTTACTTATTTGTTTGTTATACCATTACCATCACTAGCAGTCATCTACTGTCAGGTTGCAGCTAAATTAATATATTTATATTTAAAAGATGTAATATTGATTCACTACTGTTGTCAAAAAATGACAAGCGTGGCCTCAGGGTATAGGCTACGTATATGTTCAGTGTCTAGACTTCTGTAATAAGTCGTGTAATTCAACCATAATTATTTTCTCCTCTTTGAATGTGTCCTTGGATTAAACACTAGATGTCTGTCCCATGGATAATAATGGGTAGGAAGTCCTGAATTACTATGTCTCACTGAAAAGACATTCTACTCACCACACTGTGTCTAAAAATACCACTGAGGGAGGAAGTGATTCACTTGAAATGGTGTGTTAGTGAAGTCAAACATTAATGCGTAACAACCTATATTACAGGCTTAAATAAGCAGCACTCGATTTCTTTGCACTGCAAGCATATGCAGAGTACATCATGATTATATCCAACATGACCCAATATAGCCAATAAAGACTTGAAAGGTCCAGTGTACAGGAGTAATGGTAATCTATTACTCGCTATAGTTCTCAATATAATAAACAGTCAGACCAGGATTGATGATGTTTGAGCAAGCCAATGACATCCCGCAAAAAATGTAGTCTGTAAGTGTTCATGGTGGGTTAAAGAAAAGAGCAAGATCATACCTGCTAAGCTGATCTGTCATTTTTATGGTCTTTTGTCCAATGGCATTTTATCATGTGAAAATATTTTTAAATAGGAAACAATTATTTTGAGAAGACAGTTAAATGGTTGATTACTTTCACTACTCACACTATGATTTTGTCTCACATACAGTGTTATGCAAAAGTGTGGGCACCCCTTAGGAAAATCACAGCATCAGTTTTTCACTTGCAGAGCTTTTGAAGCAGCAACTTCATTTTAATATATGTTATACCTAATGGAAACAGAAACATTTCAGTAGTGGAATAACTTTTATTGGCCCAACAGAAACATTTGTATGTGCATTTAAACAAAATAGGCATGTGCATTAATTTGGGCACCCTTTTGATCACATTCATTGACTGCTTGATTGGCTCGTTAGATCTTCAGTTACAAAGACAGGTGGAATCAATCATGAAAAAGCCTACTGCTGGCTGTGCTTGTCCTAGGTTCTTTCTTAGAGAGTGGAAACATGGGGCCTCTAAACAGCTCTCCACTGACCTAAAAACTAAGATAATTCATTATTATGAATTAGGAGAAGGATACAAGAAATTATCGGGAAGATTTCGTCTGTCTATCTCCACTGTCAGAAATGTAGTGCAGAAATGAAAGAGCACAGGAACAGTCACTTAAAGGAAAGATGTGGTAGACTGAAACAAATACAGGAAAGGCACAATTCAATTGAATTCACTTCAATTCAACTAATTTTATTTAAATCGCACTTTTTACAATCAGCATTGTCTCTAGGCGCTTTACAGAAACCCAGAGCCTGAACCCCCAAGCAAGCAGACAGTGGCAAGGAAAAACTCCCTGTTAACAGGAAGAAACCTTGAACAGGACCTGACACAAAACTACAAGGAAGACTGGACACACAGGTAATGACATAAAATAATCATTGTTCATGTCGATCATATGTCGGCCTGTAGGGGAGAGGAGGGGAGAAGAAGAAGAGAGAAGGTGGAGGAATAGAGGTGGTGTTGAGAAGGTGGGGGAACTGCTTGATGGATCATGTTTTTTTCCCCCGGCAGCATAGGCATAGAGCAGCTTAGCTATGATAACTTTTAAAGACTTAAGAGTTTAAAGATTACAAGTTAGTCAGCCTGTTCTATCTGTGGTTTGATATCAAGAAGTGACTGTAACTATACCTATCAGCCCTACACACTTTGTTTGAGGCTAACTATGTGCTTTACTAAACAGAGAGGTTTTAAGTCTAGTCTTAAAGGTGGAGGTGGTGTCTGCCTCTTGGATCCAGATTGGTAACTGGTTCCAGTAGCGGTGCCTGATAGCTAAAGGCTCATCCTCCCATTTTACTTTTATGAATTCTAGGAACTACAAGTAAACCTGCACTCTGAGATCTGAGTGTTTTATTAGGAACATATGGTTCTATCAGGTCTTGCAGATATAATGGAGTTAGTCCATGTAGAGCCTTGCAGGTTAGAAGAAGGACTTTGAAGTCTATTCTGAATTTTACTGGGAGCCAGTGAAGAGAAGACAGGAGCGATATGATCCCTTTTGCTGATTCCTGTCATAACTCTAGCTGCTGTGTTCTGGATCAGCTGCAGGCCGTTAATGGAGTAATGTGGACATCCTGATAATATTTCCAAGAGTTTAAATCGAGGCAACTGGACTCAAGGATTGTTTTTTGAAGATGTTTTGCCACTCCCCCACACAGACGCATATCTTAATTCTCCAACATCATTTTCCTACACAATGGCAGCCTTGAATGATAAGTTTGGCCAACTACATCAGATTGCACTGAGGCGTATTGTTGCTTTACTGGACTCACCAGACATTAGGCGAGGGGATGTGGTTGCGAGAAGTCTGCACTCCAAGTACAGTCACTGGTGAAGATGTTGAGAACCCTTGGCTCTGAGGGAGGCGCAGAATTACAGTGCAGTACAGTTACATGTTGCTCGCTTGTTAAGCAAGCTACCACCTAAGCAGAGAGCTGAGTTTCGTCTCTGTATTTTCCAACGAGGTATCCAAACTCCCACCTTAACTGATCTGTCAGAGTGGCTGAAGTATGAGTCCTGGTCTAAGGATTCCGAAGGACAGTTAGCTGTGAAAGGGACTAAGGAAAAGTTAGCATTCACACGTGATGGTCCACAGGGTAACCGCCCCACTACTGTACTTCATGGGGGGAATGATACAGATAGGGAACCAGAAGCTCCAACAGCCGGGAACTCTTTTACGGTGAATAAGAGCAAGCCCTACTGTCCATACTGTAACGATGATGAGCACTCAGTGCAGCAGTGACCAGGCTTACCAAAGATCAGCTAATGGCTTGGATAAGAAGCAATATGACATGATGGTGTTGTGGCCTTGGAGATAGAATTAGGTTTTCTGCCACAGGTCACCTTTACAGTCTGCATAGAGAAGTACATATATTCTGGGATGCCTCTGAAGAAGCATATGGCTCGGTGGCATACCTTTGGTCCACTGACAGACATGGTGGAGTTCACCTCTCTTTCCTGATAGCTCGCTCCTGAGTCACTCCCAAGCGGTCGCACTCACTGCCCCGACTAGAACTTTGTGCTGCTCTTACCGGAGCCCAGCTCAAGCAGGTACTGAAAAGAGAACTCACATTCCACATCGACCAGATAATCCTGTGGTATGACTCGACAAGAGTGACGTGGTTGAAGTCTGAATCCTGCCGATTCAAGGTCTTTGTCTGCGCCCGTGTGGCTAAAATTCAGGAGCTGACCAATGGATGCGTATGGAGATATGTTGATTCAGCAAGGAACCCCACCGATGACATGACCAGAGGATTAGAGGGCTAAGAGAGCTGGTCAAGCACAACAGATGGAGTCATGGGCAATTCTTTTCACCTGCGGAGTTCAGTCTCATGGCCAGAAGATCCTATGCTTGATCAAGTACAAGATGGAGCAGAGCTGTGCAAGAGTGCCTTCTGTGGGGTCACCGTAGTTGACCTGCTGCTGAAGTTTCACCCTGCTGCTGAGGACTACTGCCATGCTGAGCGGTTGATCATCCAGAGAGCTCAGAGGGATTCTTTCCCACAAAAGTACAGTTTACTGAGAGTGGGCAAACCCATCTCAAGAAGCAGCCGACTTCTCACCTTGTCACTTGAAATGGATGAGAGTGGAGAGCTCATCCAGGTTGGAGGATGGCTGCGTCATACAGCAGATATAGAACCCACAGCCCTTCATCCAGTCATTCTAGACCTAAGCCATCCAGCAACTAAGCTTCTGATACAAGACTTCCAGCTCTGTCACCCCAACCCAGAATGTGTGTTTGCTGCTCTTTAGCTTTCTTTCTGGATCCTGCGGGGATGTAAAGCTGCCTGGCGTCACCAATACAGCTGTGCTGATTGTCAGCGAGGAGGGCTAAACCAGTGATACCAAAAATCACAGACCTGCCAGCATTCTGCTGGCGATGAGAAAAGAGGTGGGGGATCATATTCAAGTGCCTCACTACCTGGGAACTTGGATCTCCTTACTGCTATTGATACAGATGCCTTCTTGATGACACTCCGTCGGTTTATCGCCCGCACAGGTGCTGAGCTGTATTCTGACCAGGGTACAAACTTCAAGGGAGGAGACCAAGAACTCCAGGAGGCTTTCTCTTAGATATCTCCTGAATTTTATTTTTTTTTGTTTTTATTTTAGATACTTTAATAATCCCAGAGGGAAATTGTTTTAAGGCTGCTGCCAAGCAGTGTCATACAATGACCAGCAAGGCGCCCCACTGAATTGCAACCACTCCTCACCCCTCACCCCACAGAAGATCGTCTGTCTTCTCATGGGGCAGCCAGATGTATCCTTACCCCAGGTGGTCTACCCAGGAAATGAGCTCATTTGTCGCTGCTGCTGGAAGCACTCCCAAGTTCTGGCTGACCACTTCTGGGCCTGTTTCATCAGGCTGTATCTGCCAAGTCTGCAAGGTCACCAGAAATGGCAGGCCAACCCAGCTGACCTCGTTCAGGATTGTGTGGTGATGATCACTGATCCACTAGAGCCCTATGGCTCATAGGGACAGTAATCAAGACTCATCATAGCCCTGATGGACATGTCAGATCTGCTGACGTGAAGGTGAAGGGAAGAGTTTACACCCGACCAGTCGCCAAGCTGGTTGTCCTTTCTGCACTTCCGTCTGGAGAAGATAGGGACGACGCCATTCCTATAACCTCAATCCAACCATAGAACTGTGTTGCCTTTATTGATGAGCAAATGTATTACATACATTTGGGGGAGGCTGTAGAAAAGGACTCAAGCAGTGAGTGTACTGGTGTATTGTGTGATGACATGTTGTTGTTGTAGTGCCGATCAGCCTATCTGAGATGGTTCCCTCTGTTGGTGACATAAGGTAACTGACCTAACCTTTTTCAGTTGCATGTACCTGCAGAGTGGAGGTGTCGGCAGAGTAAAATGCAGCTAGCAGCCAGCAGTGCACGGCAAGTGGTCTATGCGTAGGTGAAATGTAAGTATGTATATATGTATATATGTTGTTAATCTGCTGTATTTACGTTTCTACTACCTTACATTGTTCTGTTAGTTTTGGTGTTTAACTATAGCAATTGCTATGTGAGCACAAGTTAAGCTAGGTGAAGCAGTTAGCTCACTCCCTTTGCTCGAGTGTTCGCAATGCCATGCTATATTTATTGTTGACATTCAAGGTTATTAGTGGAGGATTTCCATGTAACTGTTACCATATGATGTGGTATGTGTGTTAGTGTGCCGTGAAGATGTAGTTCAAGTACTCCTTTGTGTAGTTTGTTGAGCAGTAAGAGATTTAATTCCATTTATCTTTGTTTTGGTTTTACTGTAGAAAACCACATGACCACACAACATTATTGACTGTCAACGACAAAATAAATCATCTGAGTTATCCAGCAACTGCCTACAGAAACTGATACCTCAGGAAGTTCAGCCTAAAGTTAGTGTTCTGGCCGACACACCCGGTGTAAATGTAGTGATACACTGAACTAACATCACGAGTAACAGACACCTTGTATCCCCCCTACACTGTGCTGTATCCCAATAGTAAAATAAACCATTCATTAAGGAATATGATGTGCATTTTTTAGTCAGTGTATAAACAATATTCAGCTTTTATTCTTAAAAACCCTATTCAAATTGAGGCTTTCAGGAAACTTGCTACTCATCAATTAATTGTTAATCGATCATTTAGGACATTTTACTAATGATTAATTAATTAATCAATAATTTGCATCCCTAGGTACTGTTGCTTTTAATTTCTGTATTGTATGCTTGCATCCTTGTGGATCCTATTTATTATCAATTCTCCTTGTTGTAAATTCTGTCTTTAAGCGGTTTGTGGGTACGTGTCTCTCTGTGGTGATATTGTGAATTTGTTGTGATTGCTTGTGTTTCCAATGCCAGCCTCTGGTTTAACATGGCAAAACAAATCTACCTATGGGTCCTTATAAAGTCAAATGAACTGAACTGGAGA
Source organism: Parambassis ranga (assembly GCF_900634625.1). Classification (NCBI taxonomy): domain Eukaryota; kingdom Metazoa; phylum Chordata; class Actinopteri; family Ambassidae; genus Parambassis; species Parambassis ranga. Next base: position 20,168,507 of record NC_041037.1, read on the forward strand.
TACTTTACACTAATAGCAGCTGAATGAAAAAATATATAAAGACAGGTGAGAAAACAGACACCATGAAAGAAATTAAGCAGAACAGATGCAAAGGGCGGATGGAAACAAACTCTACAAGATTATGAAGAAGGGATAAGAAACAGATGAAAGATTGACAGCTATATCCCCCCACTCGTCTTTTACCACCACCTCCTGCTGCAATTTTTCAAAGAGTCATATGTGCCAGGCAGGCTAGGTTGATGCTGTGTGTGGGTGGGAGGAGAAATGAAAATAGGGCTGAGATCAAGTTATTTTGGGCTAAATGGAAGCTGGCAAACAAAAAGCCTTTGAGTCACCCTCTGAGGGTGGATACCAGAACTGAAGGCAGACAGGATACTCATTTGATCTAGCCTGATGGGCATGTACTTCCATACCAGAGTTGTTGATCTGCCTAAACTGCAAAGAGTATTCATCAGTGAGAAAAGCTGTGCATACATGCAGGTGATGTAGTTCTGTAGCCACTGTCTTATCTAGAAACACTGATGTAATAAAATTAGCTTACAATTAATATGTCTGAGTCACCATACACAGATAACTGATCAAGGTCAATGGCAGATACAACATCACATCACAATGTACTGGGAATGCACTGGCAGCACTTATAAAAACTGTAGAGATAAGTCGTGGAATACAGAAAGAGGACCCCTATTATCTAAAACCAAAACTTGGATTGAAAAACCAAACTACATATACATATAAAGAGTAGATATTTCCAAGAATGCAAGCAGCTGCATAGTCAATGTGGTCAGGTTAATAATTCTGGTCACTGACTGTCACATGGACCAGAGCAAACAGTCAGGTGGCTAATCAAATACTTAATTGTTATGTCTCTATGAGCCAAAGAGTGTCATTAGACAGCAATAGTAGCACCTTGTTAGCACCTTAAAAAGTGAAGCACACTTTTATCGCAATATATCACACATATCACATATCTGTCCTGTTGAATTTCCGTTATTTAAATATGCAGGGTCTAAACGTATTATATGTAAGCTATAGGTATAATAAACATGAATCCATTATCAAGGTTGCAATTCAATTCAAATTCTAAGCTGAGTTTATTCAATATACAGAGGTGGTTATGAAAGATTTTCACAAAAATAACTACAAAAATGGAGCTCTTTTTAAAAATCTTGTTTACTTTTTTGACCACAAAGCAGTTCCACAATTACACTAATTTGAACAGCAGTGGGCTTAACACAATCCAAGCAGCAGGCTGAAGCCTGACAGTTGAAGAGAACTACTCTCAATAGGTAAATAAAACCAAGGAGACAGTGCAGCCACAAACACCTAATATCACTATACCTAAATTCTTCAGGAAAGCATGTTCAAAGAGAAAATATTTATTAATAAGCTGACCAGTAAAACTGCAGTATATTCAAAATAGTGCCAGGTTCTTGCACAGCATTTTGAAAACCACCTTCTGAAACGTAAACATTAGTACCTGTATACTCCAAGACTGGGGTCCCAGTAACCTTTGAAATTATGCCAAAAAAATGATGTTTCTTTAGTGATATTATCAAAAACTGCTTTATTTCCTGGAAGATGTTTCTGCATCAAAAACTCTTTTGCAGCTCTTTTGCAGCTCTTTTGAGCAGTAATCATGTTACCAGCAGTTGAGAAAACCCTTTGGTTCCAGGGATACGAAGGTAGTGCTTTGCCAGGCAAGCCAGAAGGTCGGTGGATTTCGAAAGAGAACAGCTGTTATTTTCTTATATCTGTTGATTTCTTCCTGTTCCCGGTCAGCTTGAGTGTTCTGTGGTGCTGCAGCTTTTTGGTGTGTAGGCTGGCCCAAGGTGAGTCATCAGTGCAGAAGATTCCTTTCACCTCTTTGAGGAAGGGGCAGCATTATCCACTTCAACTGGATCAAGGGGGGCTTTTTTCTGCTGCACAAACATAGTTTCCTCAAGGCCATCAACAGGTTAAATAGTTAACTCCACTTGCTCCCTAACAGCAGCTCCCTTCAGTCATTAGCCTGAGGAGGCCTCAGACAAGAAAGTCAGGGCTTTGAAGATGCAACTTAATGCTACATACAGCTTGTCCTTCACAGTCATTTGTCTTAAAAAGAAAACTATAAATCACTTTTATGCCATAGCATTGTGTAAAATGTCACAATACCTTGAAATTAAAGTTATTGTGTACAGCAGTCTTGGGGTCCTTAATCACTATAGAGTTGTTTCATGTCATCCAGCAGCTGTGCATGCAGAGGCACAGTGATGGACAAAGTTAGAGGCATCTCTTCAGACATTACTAGAATTGCTTTCATTACTGTGCAGTTCAGGTAACAGCAGAGCTTCAGAGATCAGAAAGCATTCTAGCACTTCAAGCCACCTGTCCCACCAGGTCACTACATCAATCACTAGCAGCAGCATCTTTTGCTTCCCTTTGAGCCACTAGCTTGCTATACTACTCTGAGGAAAACATGAAGTTATTCATCTCACTTGACTAAGCAAGCACACAACAGCTGAAGCTAGAGAGCTGCTTGTGAAGTTAACCTCAGTGTGTGAGCAAAACAGCCAATGTGCAAAAGCCCCAGACGGCGTCCACTGCAGTGTCCAATACAATGGCCAAGTCTTGTTTGTCTCTCAAACAATGTGAGTACCTCAGTCAAGAGTTCAGCTAGATTATTCACTGTTGAGGGTTTCAATGGCCTTGTTCTGCAGAATATCAGAAGCTAGTTTTCATTTACTGTGAGTATAGTAACAAGTGACAGTCAGGTATGAATCTGTTCGCTTGAAAGTCCAGGTGCTGTGAATACATGTTATAACAATGCATTCACTCATATGTTTGCGAGTAGGCAATACAGGGTGGTTCCAGTAATAATAGGAAATAATAAAAGGAATAATACTTTTTAAAACATCCTTGATCAGTTTTTTTTTCCTGTCATTTTCTAAAGTGAAGATTAATCACTAACACATTAAAACTGTGAAGGAACCCATTTGTAATTATGTAATAAAAAAGAGTTGGACAAACCAGAATATATTTTGAATTTAGAATATTCAAAGTAGCCACCTTGTGCTCATATTATTATTTTTATTAATAAATGTATTCAAACATTTCAAAGATAAAGCGACTGAATTTATACCACTTACCATTTACACCAAGTCAGACACAGGGAAGACTTCCCCATCACTAGAGACCTAGTGTAAAATGTTAAAAATACCCCTCTGTTAAATGGTGATGGTTTTATTATATCAACAGCTGAGATCCCTGGTAGAGGGACTGCCCACACAGAGCTCAGTATTTTCAATTAGCTTTGCTTTCTCAGTCTGGTTACTGCATGCTTCCTACATAATACTGCTGTGTTTTCTGTCCGAACATGCTTGTGTCCCACACCACTGTGATACACAATGTGTTAATTTTACAGGCATTTAAATAATAAAACACCTGTAATAATAATAAGTGTAATAAGTGGAAACATGACTGCATGTGTGTGACATTTACTCTCTCTCCTTCTTGCCTTACACATTACAAAAAGAGAAAGGATGTGTTACTATAGTAACCACAGTAGTATGAGCAACAGAAAGCAGTAAAAACTTCGGATCAAAAAATGGTCACTCTGCCGTCCGCATTCCACATCATTTAGTGTCACGCTTCCAGTTACAGTCACATGGACACACACACAAACACACACACTGCGTTTGGATGCTAAAAATATACAGTACATTCAACCAGCATCATATAATGCTGTGTCTGTAAGCAGCATAGACAGGAGGCCTTCTGTGTTGCAGCCTGACACTGTGTTGCAGCATGATGTTTTTGATGATGATTATGAACCAACGATACTGATGTAGTTTTTATTTTATATGATAAACACAGCTGTTATATACAGGGGGACGCACATTCTCTGCAGCTGTTAACCTGTGTAACAGAGGTGGTTGGAGATAAACAAGAGTTTTCCATTGTCCAGTACTTAAGTAAGAGAGAAAGAGAGATGCTTTGATTAGTATTTTAACACGGTTTATGTTCTCTCAGGACTGTACAACAAACCTCACATCAATAAATGATGGACTGATGTATGGCAGAATGCTTTTCTCTGCAGTGACTAATCACTAGTGCACTGACTCTTGCTCTTGTTTTCTCTGTCCTCTACGTTTACCTCCTCTGGTAAAGCACATGGCCGCCCACCGTCTGCTTCTGTCTGAGGTTTCTTCCTGTTAACAGGTAGAGAAAGCTCTCTGCTGTCACTATGGTCTACTTCAGGAGGAATTGTTGAATTTCACTCTACTAAACAAATGAAATTATTTAGCTTTAAATTGGATGCTTGATAGACCGTGATGATGACATACATGTCAAACTCAATGCCTGTAGGCTAAATCCAGCCTGCTGGCCCATTCTCTCTGTCCTGCACCCGATGTCCAAAACATATATAATTATTTTTGGTAAATATAGGATTTTTATTTTTAATATAAATAGAACACTGAATTAAACAAAAATAATATATTTGCAGCAAAAATATTGGCAAAAAACAAAGGTAGGTGCTCATACTCTTGTTGGCATGATTACTCGACTGAATACAGAGAACAGAAGGATCAGGGAGGTGAGAGGAAAAATGAGGCACACATACAGAGAAGGCTAAGACCAATATCAGCAAAGTGTTATCCATACAGTCAACAAGATGCTTATGCAGCAGTGAAGTAAGCAGTTGAAGTGAGCAGGTCACCAAAAGCGGTCATAGAACAGGGCAGCGATAGTGGGGACATGTCCTTATCATATCCAGGCTCCCCCTTGTACCAACTAATAATAGTGAGTGACAAGTGTGACTTCAAGGAGCTAAAGAGGGGATTAATCAGAATCTACCAGTACATGATGTACAGACTACCCAAGGGGGGAAGCGAGAGAGTCACAGCGGCGAACCCCCCACAGTCTAATACAGTAGTTGCCACGGCAGCAACTTGCTGTGAACACATGTTTTAATAGCTTTTGTAGTGTTAGCCAGAAGGTAGAAAATAAATGATGAGAGTTGACAAATGTTTTACACTGGAAGATCCAACTAGTGAAACAGCAGTCTGTACTGACGACAAGGCTGACAGTGACAAATTTTCAATCTCTTAATTTTGACTTATTCCAGTTTTTAGGCCAGAAATATATGATCTAGGTATATTTTCGTATATATGTATATTTCATTTATACTATACGTGAAGCTATTACTACTACTACTCTGAGTTGTGTCACCTCCAGAAGTACTCCGATGACACAGCCATAGTCGGGTGTGTGGAGAACCTTGTGGAGTGTTTTGACGGGTGGTGTGGGGAGAATCACCTGCAGCAGAATGTAGCCAAGACGAAGGAGATGGTGGTGGACTACAGCAGGAGTAAGCCTCTCTACTGGACAAACTGGTGGTCAACAAAGTTGGACTAAAGCTTCATCACAGGTGCACTTCAAACTCCTCAGTTGCATTACGTTGGGCGGTATCCAAATTGTGATACCGTAAAACACCCTCCATATTTTATCCTGGTATACGGAAATATCGTGCCCTTGCGTGATCCCGTCTCCAGTGTGCATGCTGAGAGAGAGGTGTGTCTGCAGAAGCACGTCAAAACAGCAGCTGATACTAATACGCGTTGCAAGTTGCAGAGACAATCTACTTTTCAATAAAAAGATTCTAATTGATAAGCTTTTATATCATTCTTATATATCCTGTATATCATTGATCAGTTTAAGCTCCATAAATTCTGATAATAAAAACATTTATCCGGTAAACTGAAAACCTGCCGGTCATGTTTTCCGCTGCCAGGTTTTCTAATGGAAACAATGAATTAAAGTTATAAATGTAGGCTCAGACGGGGGCATACCGCCGGTATACCTTAATACCGCCCAACCCTAGTGTGTACGTATTAGTTTTTCCCTGTATATATTGCATTTATTGTTCGTTGATATTTTATTGTTGTTCGTTGCTACTACAACTTAATTTCCCTACAGGGATTAATAAAGTAAATCTTAATCTCAATATTATGAGAAAACATATCACATTGCAAAAGGTTAAGCACATGCCATCATGCATTTGGCATTTAATAGAATATTTTTTTCTACTATTGGAAACAGTTACATAACATTAATACATACTAGAAAAATACTGTACATACTGATTGAAGATTTAAAATATAATATAATTTATATATTTATTATCTGTCTTTCCAAGTGTTATAATCCACAAGGTCATGTTTAAATTCTGTCTATTTGTTTTGATGGAACACAGTGAAATGTAAAATGCAGCAGGTAATACTATTCACATTCATAAAACTCTAAAACCAAACCTCCCTTCTCCTCAGATAAACTTGGTGTGATTGAATTAAATCCGATTTGCACTTACTGCATTTACTTTGCACTGCTGCTTCTCTTATAAACAGCTGCACTAATAAATGCATCTTTTTCTGTGTCAAACTGAATTGAGGACATTATTTCTGCCTCTAAAGTCAGTGTAACCTGCTGCATGTGTTGGTGCAGTGAGTTCTCTTCAGCTGCTCTCAGATATTTATATCACTGCATCTCTCACAGGGTCTGAACATAGTGTGTGCACATCTCTGCCATAATCTACAGTTTAAACAGTGCACAAAACAGAATTGCAAGCAGAACACAGCCCACAAAATTATTCAGTATAAAATCCCTTGTAGCGCGCGAAAATAGGTATTGCGTGTGCACACAGTGACGAGCGCACCCTTGATCCTCCAATAATGCGCACAGGCTCTCTCTCACACCGAGTTTTGCATTAGAGAGGCGGGAACAGTCGCTGATGAATCTGCTCATTTGATTGGTCACTTTCAATACCTAGTTTGTTCCCCACATCCAGTTGCCTCCTGGCAACCCATACTTGCATTTAAATGATCAACAGAACCTAATTAATTGGTGTGATTACGATGTGCTAGCTTTGTTAGCATTCTACTTAATGCTACTCTACTCAAACTTATTTTCGTCGTCATTGAATCAAGTTAAAGAGTTAAGGAGAAATATTCACACTTATGTAAGCAGTGGATAAATCCAGTAAACATAGTGTAAATACTGATAAAATACATTTTATTATAAATAATTATAATTTCATTTTCTATTTTTTTACCCTAGAAAGCCACTTGTGTATGTGTTTGAACAAGGGAATAGTTTTTTTTATTAAATAATATTAACATTACAGTATTTGTGGGTCTTGTGATGAGTCATTCTTTTGAATGATTTATATAAAATGGGCTGCTGATAGAGAAAACCCTCAATGATCATGTGGAACAAATATGAAGGAGCTGGACTACTGTCAACATGGTCAAATATGGCTTTGAGCACATTTTTGTAAAAATTGTAAAAGATGACATAGGAAAATACTACCTGTGACATTTCTTTGCAAGATATAAATATACTGGTGGTATTTCCTGGTAGAGACATATTACCACTGTAACTGTACCAAATATCAACTCTCCATCTTGTATGTTTACAGACCAGTGATGCATAAACTGCGTTTATTGGTTTTTGGTCATTTTTAGGCATTTATCACGCCCAAGCTACTCGAGATTTGATTACATTTTCTGATTCTATGGGAAAAGTTAGCCCTACATGCTACATAGGTCATGCAGTAAAAGCTTGAACTTGGCTAAAGACAAATCCACCAAAAACTAAGAAAAACAACTACAATTTCAAAGAGCTGTATTTTGCAAATGGTTACACTGACAGGCCTGAAACTCTGGATTTCTCCATAATATTGATAGATATACATCAGTGGTTTTTTAAAAAATATCTGAGGGGGTCGTCCGGCTGATCAGCCTGACACTGGATGATTTCACTTGGAATGACCTAGATACAATAAACATAACTGATATCTGCTAGGGATATTTAGATTGCTAAACAAGTGCACAATGCTGACCACAAAAAAACAAAATTGACTCAATCAGAATCGGTGATCAGTTGTAATCAAAAACTGTAAACTGCATGATTTATGGCAGAGATTAAACCCCACAGAAGAAGCCTGAAAGGTACGGTGGATTATCACTTCTACGTCTCACACTGAATAGCAGTAAATGAAGCTGCATTATGCAACGTGTCTATAAAAATACTCGAAGCCTCATTCAAAGTACAGTGCTGGTCAATCTAAATATGCACTCAGTGACTATTCTGTCTCAACTGCATTTAATTAAACTGCTGAAAGAACTGCAGAGTAAACACCACAGAATACTGAACAACACCCTGTCGGTGAGTTGGGAGGAAATCTGCACTTTTGTAAGTGACGTAACTGTCTGCTCTAGCACTCCACACGTGTGCTCAGACTCGTGTCATCTCTCCACTTCTTTAAAATTTGTCAATGTATTGGTAGATGGCACAATGCCTGCTGTTACTTAAGCTGATAACAACCAACAATCAACCTAAGTCAGGTGAGATTTATCACTTATCACTCCAGGGTTTTACATATTTGATAGGTAAAGATGTCTTAGTAGGACAAACAGATGTAAGAGACATTTATGAATGTTGCTGCATACAGCCCACTGTGTCAGTCTATATACTGATGGTATGGTAATGGAAATCAAAACAAGCAGCATTGTGGGGCATTGGTAATGTTTTGTTGCTGGCCTATAAATCTAACTTTATTTGCTCATACAAAGTTGTTTCAACTCCAATTGTTACTAAAAGATGAGAGATAAAATTAATCTTTGTCCACAAGGGCATTTTTCTGTTACTTTTCCCCAGAGAAAACAAATCTGGCAACCTGAGTTATCTTTTACTGCATTCTGATGTGAGCAATGTAAAGCTTTACTGCAGAAGAATGAAGAACCATTTACTAGAAACAGTTATTTCCTTGATGCTAGGTATTTCTGAATTCCATTCCTGCACTAAAAAAAAAAAAAAGTTGTGTCAATTCCATCCAGCTGAATAGGTTTTATGAGAAGACACAACTCCCATAGAGAGAGGAAGAGACTAAGAATTGCTTGAGGCTATTAACAACTCCCTCTCCATCACTTTCTCTCTTCCCTTTCTCGACTAGTGATGTACGTCAGAATCTGTGTGGAAAGGATTTTTTTCGCCCACTGACTGAATGATTCAACTCAACCTTTGAAGAGGGAGAAGAAGAGAAGAGAAGCCCACTCTCTTCTCTAAGAGGGTGGGCTTAGCGTCCTTTTCCTTGTCTATCTCTTCCTCTCGCTGCCTGCTTAATTTTTGTGCAGACCTACAGAGCTGCTCTCTTGCTCACTCTCCAGCAGTACTTAATTCCGTGCCTGCCTATGAAGCCTACAATAGATAGGCAGATAGAAAGGAACAGCTCAGTGGTGGGATGTGTGAAGGAGGTGGGGACGAATACAACCAGCTGACTGTGAAAGAAGCGTGAATCATATCTTTAACACCTATCTTCTTCCTGTCATTTTTCTTATAAACTATATAGACTGATAATTTTAGTCTGCATGTTCAAAGCATTTTTTACAGCGTTTTTTGCACTGATAGATGATTCGCCCAGGAGCAACATGTGTCTCAGATTTACCAATATTTATCCACAGCCAAATAAATTGCTCTGTAGAAAGAATATAGAACAACATTAGCAACAGTTTTTAGTTTTAGTTTTTTTGGTGCACCCACATGGTCTGATTCCAATCGAGTCTGAAACCATGTAACCGATTTCCAATCACGTGATCGGGACATCCCTGCCATCTATCATGAGATGATCCTTTTCTAGCAACAAATGAAATTGTAGAAGAGCAAGAGTGATAACCATGATGATGCTGTTTATAAATCAAATCCATCTCTTTTTTAAAACTTAAATTGTCCAGGGATCACTGCAGGTATTGACATCCCATAGGAGGGCCACGTCATTGTTTGCATACTACAGGAAAATGTTGTTCTTCTTAAACCCACAAAATTGCAGAATGCAAATCACTTGCAGCTGTGATGCCATACATGCATCTAAATAAATTTACTCTATATAGTACTCTATATGGCTGTGACTGTTTCATTCCTTTTGTTATGCTGATGCTTTCACACTGTTCTCTATGTTTAGCTGATTGATAACACTCGTTTCTTTGGACTGTGACTTCATCCAGGGAACTCCAGGGTTCCGTTTTATCAAAGAGGTTCAACAAACTCTGAGTTTATTTACACCCTGCGATGAAAAGAGTTTCTGATTTCAGTACAGCTGATCTACTTATTTTTTTTAATCAAGTCTGAGCCGACTCTGGGTTAAGCGTGTGCACCATGACTATTAACAAGCCCTTATCAACGGAGCCCCGATGCCTCGATTCACCATGGCTAAAGTGAAGCACAGAGGCCCACCTACTTTTCTCTTGAAATGCAGTCATAGAGTGAGTTGGTACCACAGGTTTGCAGCTGCGTTACAACAAAAGTAAAACAGCTGCAGCAACGATTAATGAGGTGATCTGGGAGCAATTTTATTTTCCAGACAGTTGATTTAATTACTCTTAAAAATACCACAGGTAAAAAAGGGTGTAATGTTGAACTTAAATTTCATTTTCATGTACAGTGCTCAGCATAAATGAGTACACCACACTACATTTGTCAAAAAACCTTTAGTTTCCTTTCAGAATCACCATTTTCTATGAGATACTGTACTACAAAATACTCCCAAAAATGTAGGCCATTGATTGCAAACAAGATTTGGTAATTTGCACACACAAAAAGTGATTTTACTAACAAATTAATTCAAACCCACGTTGCAAAAATGAGTACACCCCACAACAAAGACTACTGCATCTAGTATTTTGTATGAGCACTATGACTTTTAAGGACAGCACCAAGTCTTCTAGGCATGGAATGAACAAGTTGGCGACATATTGCGACATCGATCTTTTTCCATTCTTCAAGAATAACCTCTTTTAGAGCCTGGGTGCTGGATGGAGAGTGATGCTTAACTTGTCGCTACAGAATTCCCCACAGGTGTTCGAAAAAGTGCACAACGACCAAGTGCAGGGAGTGATGGCAGAATCTTCTCCTTCAGTATAGAGCAGTACATTTTTGAGTTCATGATACCATCAATGAAATGCAGCTCCCCAACACCAGCAGCACTCATGCAGCCCCATGCATTTTTCTTTGAAATCCTCACCTTTATGATGCCATACAGTTTTAAAACCCATTAGTTCCAAAAACAGTGATCTCATCACTCCAGAGTATAGAGTCTCAGTAGTCTTCATCTTTTTCAGCATGGGCCCTTGCAAATTCTAGGCATGCTTTTTGTGCATGGGCTTTGGGAGAGGCTTCCTTTGTGGATGATACTCATGCATGCCATTCCTCTGCAGTGTGCGCCGCATGGTGTCACAGGAAATAGTCACTCCGGTTTGGCTTTCTACCGCTTTAGCTAACTGCATTGAACTTGCATGGGAACTTTCTTCAACCCTTCTCATCTGAAGATGCTCCTGTCAAGTTAACTTCCGTGGATGGCCTAGACGTCTCTGTAAGATGGTTGCACTTCCATCTTTCCTAAATGTTTGGATCACTTTTGCTACAGTATTTTGACTGATATGTAAAGATTTGCTGATCTTTTTGTAGCCCTCACCTTTTTGTGTAAAGAAATTATTTCCTTTCTCAGATTTTGTGACATTTCGCTTCCATGGGGAGCCTTTGCTGACAGCATGAAATGAGAAGGGCTTTTCTTTGTTAAGTAATGCCCTTTTATAGTCACCTGTCTGCTGGCCACCTCTTGAATGAATCATTAGACTCACCTGTGGTTGAATTCCTGTTATTAGAATTATGTAGTCTTAAATGTGGCTTTTCTCCTAAGACTATAATTGGGGTGTACTCATTATGCCGAGCACTGTAGGTGCAGCTCCCGCAGGTGAAAGACAGATGTGAAAACAGCTAAAAATTAAATATAAAAAATATAATTAAATCAGTTAGGCATAATGTTATTGTACATGATTTTAATAACATTTGACAAACATTATGCATAAATGTCCTCTTGTATAGTGTATAGTTGGTGGATTAGATCAATTATTGGAACACTATAAAAGACAGATGGTGGCAGCCTAATATCTTCCATGACGTAAATGTAACTTCCAGTAAAAGTAATTCAGCCTCCTCATCTGCAGAATCTTCGATAAAAGAACATGTCCGCCGCTTGTAATTCACTCTGACAGTCTCTGAAAAATGTGCCTGATGAGGACTAAATGAATGAATGAATGAATGAATGAACAAGTGAAACAGCTTGTCTCTAATGCAGAGGAGATGGAGACAAACTCGAGGTTTCTTGAAGAAAGCCTGCTTCTGACCATGTTATGTTCACAGACAAAGTTACCATGGTAACAGACTCTGAGTATAAGTTATCCTGATTCATGAAATGGATTTAACTTACTCCTCTCTCTCAGGGTAATGTAGCTCCCTTATTGAAACGGTTAACTCGAAGTCTCCCTCATTTTAGGCTTAACATACTTTGAGTTTTCACTTAACCTGCTACATGAAACAGGACCCAGGGCATCATGTGCAGCAAGGATGAAGAAAGGTGTGATCTCACAAGAATCTAGTTGCTTTACACAGGAATAGATCACTATTACATCTTTGGAATTACATTGCATTCCATAGCATATGCATGTGCAGCAGACACACACGTCACTGAATGAAAGGAAAAGCAGCTAATATTTGCATGTCAACCTAAGTGTCAGATGACAATGTAAGTAGTAAAAGTCTTTGAAAGAAGCATCAATGGAGTAGAATGTTGTAGAACATTTAGACAGTTAAAATAGGTGATGTTTACCTACCTTTAATTTTCCATCATTGTGAAGTTGTTGCTAACTGGAAGGGAGTGACATCTCTGTATAACCTGTCTCACATTAACTTCAATGATCTAGGAGAGAGACAGACACAACATAAACATTTTTTGTTATTACTGTTCCCCTTACTGTCACACAGAAGAGTAATAAAAATATTAAGTCCCTTAGTAGTGATATGGCATTTTATTTTATTAGTTCCTGCTAGCAACTAACTGTTATGGTATATTTTATGTGCTACAATTTTTGTTGTGTTTTTATTTAGAAACTAATATATTTGCATGTGAATGTTGATATGGCTCTTGTGGTTCTGAATTACCGACATTATATTTGTCCAGAAAGTTACAGCTGCCAGATCAGGACAGCAACATGGCTTAAAGCCCTGCCATCTCAATGAGCAGTACACATAAGTGGTTACCTGTAGAGTTTAATGCCTCACATTTAGTTTTATCATGCTTCAGGCTGCAGCTGTGACGCTGATTGTACTCTTTGTTGAACTGTCAGTGTTTTACAACCCATCTTAGTATTTTTTTTGTTCATTTATTTATATCATAACCATGTGTTATGTCTGCTGTCAGTCCTCCCCACTCACAGTCCCTGTTTACAGGAGGAACACAGGGTGCACTCATAATCTCTCTGCTGCACATAGCTGACTGCTAGTGGATTCTCCAAACATTTTTGTATTGGGTATTTTCCATATTGAAAGCAAAAAAGCGGCAGGTGAAGTTTTAGAATAGACAGCTAAAGTTGTTGAAAGAAAAGTAGTAGTTGTAGGAAGCAGTAGTTGTGACAGTGTCACACGCTCCAACTCTCCAACATATCTCACTCAGACTAACCCTGAGTTCACACCAAGAGTGTCATTCACTCTCTATGGGCAAGAGTTAGCAACTGGAGCGACTAAAAAAAAAGTTGAAGAGCGCTTAACTTTATGCAAATTAGCAGTGGTGCCAAAGGTACTCACATTCATTGCTTGAGGTATAGAGTATAGATACCAGGGTTTAAAAAGACTTCTTTAGAAGTAAGTAAGTAGAATTAAGTATCATCTCAAGCTTTTTACTCAAGTTAAAGTGTAAAAGTACTGGTTTCAAAACTACTTAAAGTAAAAAGTAAAAGTAACATGTGTTTTTGTTGTATTTTTTAACGGCCATAGTGATTATAATATTAATTAAATTTGGGAAGCACTATAGGCTACCCGTTTAAGCTACATACTGTACATGGCAGTTGAAAAAGAATGCATTTTAGTACAATGCAAATACGTCATGTGCAGGTGCGACCAACCAATAGGGTGTCAGAATGGTATGTTTATACTTCTCATCCAACCACAATCAAATTTGCTCCATCCGGATTTATCCTGATGTTTTTTTTTTTTTTTTTTTTAAATGAAAAGCCGTATAGCGACTTCCTCAATCCTTCAAAGTCGCCAGAAGAGAAGAAGGATGGGCCCTACCTCTCTCCTCCTAACCCCCGTGCAGGTGAGCGAGTGACGCAAATATTCCCATTACCATGACAACCAGACTAACAAAACGACTCAGTAGTACGTACGATCACATATGGCTCCTACAAGCCGCAATAAAAAAGGAGTAACAAGTCTATTTTGAAAATGTAAGGAGTAGAAAGTACAGTTAATTGTGTGAAAATGTAAGGAGTAGAAGTAAAAAGGCGGCTGAAAAATATTTACTCCAGTAAAGTAGATACCCAAAATTTCTACTCAAGGTAAGGTAATGAAGTATTTGTACTTTGTTACTTGACACCTCTGCAAATTAGCTATGATGCGTTTTGGCAACCAATCAGGATGTAGATGCTCTTCTCTTACGTGGATCTAAGGGAACATACTCGGAAACTGTGGTTCCTACTGTACTTTAGTTCTTATCAAAATGACATGTGAGAAGTTGATCAATGCCATCGCTGGGCACCCGGTGTTGTACGATCCTACTCTGTTTTGCTTTTGCCTGGGACGAGGTTTCACGGGTGGTTGGTTGGTCTGGTGAGTTGATGAAATGTGTGAGAGTATTTTAAAGTAGGAGGCATGATACTTCCCAGCCACAAGCTCCTAGCATGCTAGTCTTCCTTGCTAATTAATTTTCTGTTCCCTGTTGGGAAAATGTGTGTCTGTGAGGGAGCTGTAGCCTTTCCCTTATTAATTGAGGTCCCTTTACATATTTATTTATTTAATTAAATGATGATTTGTCTGAATCTGGATTCATTGGTTTGTTGGTTTTACATGGGTTTAATGTGATTGTTTCTGACCCCACTCGTTCTCTCTCTGAGGTGTTCTGACATCAGCCCCCATGAGTGTGCTGATAAGGCCCTGATGGAGGTCTGGTTTGGATGATCAGCCTTGTTGGGAACCGAGTGGACTGGAGAGAGAGAGGAGGCTGGAAGGGGTTTATTTGTTTCTTTCTTTTTTATGTTGGGATAAATTAACAATTTGAATAATTACTTGCTACTTTTACTAAACAGATCCTCCATTACTTAATGGAGCCTGACCTAAAACATGCATGTTTATTTAAATGAGCATACGTTTGTTGATACCAAATAACCGCTGTGTTTTCTGTTGTCTGTTCAAAAGATAAGGTGCCACAAAAAGTGGACGCAAAGTCCTGGCATACGGTGTCAAGCTGTCTGTAAAAGCATACGGCTCTTTTAAATGGATTAGTAAAATCGAACGTTTGAATTTCTCACGTCATGAGCGATTTGAGCAACAAAAGCGAAAAGAACTTTTTAAGCAGCTATACTTTATGAGCGACTCAGTGGATTAAGGGTGATATCTTTCACATTAAAAGTTGGTGCTATTTTTTCAGTTATTCCTTATGATGGTGTAGTAGCCATGGTGTAGCCGTGTTTCTTCTTTGTACAACAAAACTGCCACTTGTTCTACTTGTCCTAATTGTAAAACTCAGAGTGGATTATGTTATCAAACAAGACGTGCTTGATAGGTTAATTGGTCACTCCAAATTGCCTGTAGGTGTGTGTGTGTGTATGGTTGTCTGTCTGTATTTTGCCCTGTGATGGACTGGTGACCTGTCCAAGGTGGACCCCGCCTCTCCTCCCCTGGGATAGACCCCAGCCCCCTGTGACCCTGCACTGCAGGAGGAAGCAGGTTAATAGATAATGGATGGATGGATGGATTATGTTATTAACCAACCGTGGTAGTAGCTACTTGCTGACTCACAAACACACACACACCGGGTGTCTAATTGTCTAAAAATAAGCAATTTCTAGTTCCTGTGTTTCACAGATTATTTTGTTAACTACCTCTGATTTTCTCACAGCTGATGATGGGAAACACCCAGACGTCTTATTATTTTTTTTTCTTGGTGGAAACCTGATAAACATAATGAATTTGTTGCCTGGAAACAGACAGATTAAAACGTGGCTTTTCAATGAACAGCCATGGCCTGTCTGTGTCTAAAACACCCTCGATGTTTAGGCATAGGTACTCGAGCAAAATATCTCTGCCTTAAGTAGGACTTAAAAACTCTAAAAGCTACAGCACTTTGACTCTGTCTCATTTTCTCTAAAACAAGCTCTCATGGCGTAGTATGTACATAGCGGTGACCTTGGCTCCAGCTGTTGTTGTTTTGCAGTGTAGCAGAGTGGAATCTGCTTCAGACTGAGAACACAGATTCTGTGTTATTTATGAGGATCAGAGCACTTCTGTGCTTTTGGGAGCTAATTCTGAATGGTTGGAATTGATAATCCATTAAAACATTTTAATCCCTGCCCTCAGCCAAAATATCAATAAAAAGAAAATGCAACAAAATATTCAGCTCAACTGTTCCAAATACAAATGTCAAAAATACAGTCAACATGTGAGGTACAAAAGATTTTTAAGGTATAGTCTCTGATCTATCTATCTACCTATCATCTATATACCTATTCAACTATCACTGTGAAATGTAAAACCCATTATGAAAACTGGCAAAAATGTACTAGTGCATGAAACAAGCGTTAGAAAATAGGGGCTCTCATTATCACCATGTTGGCAGCATCACAGCCAGCCTAATTCCTACAGGCAAAGACGTGGAGTGCATATGGAGCTGGTGTGCTATTATTGAAGAAATTCACTCAACATTTTACTCTAACTTTGCTGTAATAGGTTGTTTTAATGACATACCAGTATATGGTGGACATACAATGACTTAGAAGATAAGCTGACCCAGAGCAGTGGGAAGCTACCACACGGAGATGAAAACGGTCATATTACAGCACACAAACATATTGTGTGCATGAGCCAGCCTCTAAAAGTTGCAGGGTGAACTGTAATTTTTAACACTTTCACATGGGCTTCATTTCACAGCCCTGTAGGTTGGTGCTTTATCAAACAACAATAGAAGACACCAAGGAGAAAGAAATTGTGGTACAGTTGGTTGAATTTGAAATACAGGACTACTCCGTAGTCTGCTCTGTACTGATACAAAGCCCAACTGCATTCCAGACCTGTCATAATATGTTCATTTTCACATACCCTACCAGTTCACCATCATCCCAGACACAAACCAGGAGATTAATCTATCCATTTTCTTAACCTCCTTGTCCTGGACAGAGTCACAGGGACACACTGGGGCTTATTCAAGTTGTAAATCGATGGAGGCAGGGTACTCGCTGGACAGTCTATCGCAGGGCTAACATAAGTTAACCAATTAACAAGCATGTCTTTGGTATGTGTGAGGAAGTTGAAAAACAAACCCACATAGGCACTGGAAGAACTCCACTCATAAAAGCCCCTAACAGGATTCTTCTTGTTGTGAGACAGTGGTGGCACCTAGGCGCAGGTGTCATGACGGATAGTGGAGTCGGTCTTTGGGGTTTATGCAGAGTGTGGCAGGAAGCGGGGCTCAAACACACACTTTCTGAAGCTGCTTTCAGTTACACACCTGTATGCATTTATTTAAGTATAAGTTTTATTTAAGAATTTGTGCAGTGAGATAAGCGAGAGTGTGTGTGTGTACGAGAGAGAGGTCCGGTGCCTGTTGGTGGTTGTTTGTTAGCGGCAAGAATTAAATGTACAGTACAGAGTAAATTCATTAGTGGAGCAGATTAGTGTAAACATCTTTCAGTTTGTGATACAAGCACCAAATTTGACACAAATGTGCATCAGAACCTCCTTTTTCAAAAAATGCCTGATTGCATTATCCAATTTTAGTGATCTTTGGGTCAAAATATATGTTTTCAAATTTGATTCTACATGTAGAAAAGGAAGTTATTTAATGGGTTAAAGCAATTTTCGCTAAAAACAAACATTTACATTTATATTTTTCTTGGGACATTGGAGTTTGCAAAATACTACAAAAAATTAGACTGTCTCTGCTTGAGAACTCTTTTAAAACCACTTAATGAGATCCCTGATGATGGTACATGAAGTTTGGATGGCAAATGGGTCATAAGCCTGTATGAATTGATTTAAGGGCTGGGCGGTATGACCAAAATAATAAAAAAAAACAGATAGCATTTGGGACACTAAACTACACTACCACTATGATAGGCAGACTACTAGCCAACACAAGCCCATGCTGAGTCTCACCAGTGTGCCTTGGTTGTGCTGACCTCGCTCCCGTTTGTATTACAGTAATGTGGACTCTGTAGAGTGACTATAATATTTTAACTGTACCACAGTCAGACTATTGAACAACTTTAGACCATAAATTAGGCATGTATTTTTCATAAAAATGGCTAGCAGCATTAAAACTCAGTCATTTTAAAATTGTTATTGTAGAATGGAATTTCTAATGTCAGAAAAAAGTGTTGACAAATCTTCAGGAGTTTTTTGGTGCTTGCATCGCAAACTGAAAGATTCAGTGGAGCAGGCGAATCAGCTGTCAGTGTGTGCATACATCCATGCATGTGTGTGTGTGAACGCGAATAACAGGGAAAGAGAGAGAGTTGAAGTGGAGTTGAATGAACAGAATGATAGTTATAATTTAAAATCACATGAAAAAAAACCCAACACAGAATCAATCTGTGGCAGGGCTGTTGATTGGTCTATGTATGGGAAACATACTGACCACTGCACCACGTGCCACCCATATTTTAATTACTATAGTTAGCTATTATTTTAAAATGTTTTTTATGGTTGTAAATGAATAGGTTTGACTGCTACTATATGAACAATTATTTAATCATTTAATCTGTAAGGGTTTGTATGGTGGAGTGGACACAGGTGCGGAATGCAGAGCGGTTTAAAAATCAAAAAGCAGTCTTTTATTACAGGCCAGGGGTGCAAAACACAATCACAGCATAGATGTCCAAGATGGAATGATTACTGCATTACAGCCAAATTTTACTCTTAGACTCTTAAGATTCACCTTTACAAAGGCAAAGAATGACTTAATAATAAGTGGTACCACCCTTGGATCTAAAAGATCTCATAATCATAAATATTACATTCTTAACAATGTCCTCTCTCATTCGCTTTCAAAGAACACAAAGGAAATACATTGTATGCTGAATTTACTAATTACTAGGGATGGAACTGCCATACTCATACTCCCACTGTCGGACAGTGAACATGTGTTGTTTTGCCCACCATTGCTCACATGCTAGTTGGATAGACTGACCTGTTTGACTACGCTAAGCTAAGCAATGCTAATGGTACTGATCCCTGTGTTTCTTTTTACTTTTGAAATAAACTATACTATTTACATCCTGCTCCATAAGCCATGACGAGACCTGCGGCAGCTTTGGGCACAGTTGGACGCAGAGTGGTGTGGGTCACCTCTCTGCTCTGCCTGCAGCTGAAACTGCTGCGTGAAGCTACAGAGACTGACCGGCTGTGAGTGTTTTGAAGCAGGGGAGGAGCTCACGGTCGCTGCTTGTTCGAGTAGAGTAGCCCGACTGCAGAATGATATGTGCTTTCAGGGTTTGCCGCCAAATGTAGCGAGAGAGATGCCAAGTTGCCAACACTCATCCCTATGCTGTGGTAAAAATGCCTCCATGCATTACTTGATGCGCATGTCCTGAACCGAACAAAACACGCACCCCGAACCCGAACGTGTACCGAACGGTTTGGATTTTTTTCCTAAACCATCCCATGCCTACTAATTACAGTATATGAAAGTCAGGTAAATGAAGTATAGTTACTGGTCACTCAACCCTCAGTAAATTTGGCTACAGAATTCCAGCCTATTGCTAGCCTGTGGCTGTGATGGTGTAATGGCCCTCAGGCAAACCAGAATAAATCTCTGTAGACCACCACAACTGTTGTCCAGTGGACCGTCAAAAACTCCATTAAGTATTAACTGGATCTTACTGTCATGAGGATTGCATGAATGTGTGTATGTTCTAAAACTGGACCCACAGTCGGTGTATGGATGCATCACTGTTATGCCATGTCCAACTTAGCCTTGAAAGTTACAACTAACTATGTATGCATTATAAGACCAGGCACAGCTACAACTGTGGTTAGTTAGACACAGTGCACATGGTGTTAATTTAAATAACAAAGTTGGACATAGCTAACACCAACGTAAGAGTTAGGACCTACTTCTCCTTAACTGGTGTACTCCTCTCCAAAGCACTGAAACCTGGAGAGTGGCAGAACAGAAACACAGCTCAGTGTCTACAACAGGCCCTGACCTTACTGTAAAGTATCGGTGTCTTGATGCCAAAAATATAGCAGTGTGTACTAATACCAACAGTTAAAAAAACTTGGTATATCTGCTCTGTGTATTTTTTCTGTGCTTGTGGGGGTCCCTATTCTTGAGTAAGATTAAAACACCTCCAGGATTTTTCATGGCCAAAAACGGGCCAGAGGCGGTACCATCCGAATCAGGTGCATACACATACAACTACTATGTTTGAACATTTTGTTATTAAAAACCAGTAAAGATACACAGTTACACAGTTAAACACAAAATATGATCAACATCAGTTGCTGTAGTTCATGGGGCCATCTCACAAAACAAGCAGCACATTAGGAGTACGGTGTGGGTGAACACTAGGGGTGGGACGGTTCATAAAATCCATGGTTTAGTTCTGGGTTCTGAGGTCATGGTTTTCGGTTCGGTTCAGTTTAGCATGTTGAGTTTTTTCTATTTTTAACATATAATCTGGAAATACCATAGATCAGCATAAAATACATATTCTAATTATCCAACATTCACCATATTTAAGAATCAGTTCAGTGTTCCCCCTACTATTATATTAGAAGGTCAAGTCATTTTATTTTCTATATAGCGCCAGATCATAACAGAAGTCATTTAAGGTAATTTAAGGAACTGCACAAAATTTGGCGAGAGTCGCTAACTTGGCAACAAATGTGGTAAAAGAAAAAGCCTCCCTGTATCACCTGATGTGCATGTCCTTAACCAAACAGAACACATGCGAAGAACCCGAACCGTGACATGTGTACTGAACGGTTCAGATTGTTTTTCCTGGACCGTCCCATGTCATCCCATCAGACACAAAAAACTCAAAAACTCATCTTGACCGCAAATATTTGTTACCTCATCCTTTTAGTCACTACCAAAGCTCATGGCTATAGGTAAGGGGTTAGAAACCTAGATCAACCAGCTCTCTTCACCACAACGGACCTGAGCAAAGCCCTCATTACTGTGGCCTGTTGATCTTCCGCTCCATTCTCCCTCACTCGCAAACAGTACCCCCAAATTACTTGGGGCAGCATATCATCCCCAACCAGGAGAGGGCATTGCCTGTTTTACCAAATATCTCTGCTTCATACATGTTCACCTGAACTGCTGCTTCTGCTGATGGCAGATTGGCAGAGAAACCGCATAAAAACCTGTATGTGTGTGTGAGCATTGCCTGCGCTGCAGTGGAGAGCCGTATGAGGAGTTCTGCATGTTTCTCATGGAGTGTGAAAAGTCCGGTCCAAATGGATTTTAATCTTATTTCTGCCACCTCAGGAACACGATAGATTTCTCTGTCCTTGTGGAGTATTTAACAAGCTTAAATATAAAATAAAAAAATATGAATAAATAAAAAATAGGATATTAAATAATGACCCACAGCCCTACTGTATTACATGTAATACTAACGTGAATTTTTTTGTACCATTCTCATGACTGTGGAATAGGGTAACCGCTGTACTGCAGTAATTCTTCTCACAATAAATGCATTTAACACGTCATGCATGAGGGGAAAAAATACCGTGAAATACCAGAAACCGTTATAATAACATAAAACTACAGTGATATAGAATTTTGGTCATGCATGGCACGGCACGGTATTTCCGTAAACCGGGGTAAAATGTGGAGGGCGTTTGACGGTCAACGCTTGGATACCGCCCAACCCAAATAGGTACCATACAAATCTGGATTTTTGCAGTTCGGACAATGTGTTTTCACAAATGTGGCTAAATGTATTACCAAACAAGCAAGGCTAACATTAGCAAGCATGATATTGCATACTGTCAGATAACCCCAGATCACACCCAGCTGTCTGAATAGTGGACTAGGCAAGCTGAATGTTCAAACACTAACATTAGAGCAAGTCATTGTACAAGGACTCAGCTTTATTTACATTTGTTTCCCCATGAGATGGGGAGAGGTGATGAATTGTTTTCTGATTGCTCCTTCTTGGATAATAATCCCATTAATATCCTGTGGTGTGTGATGTGCTATTGTTTTCCAGGCTTTTAGATTCACAGTGATACATCCTCATTTGAAAAACAGGATTTTAAAACAGCATTATTCACAAACTCACTGCTCTTCAGATGGGACACTCCTCTATTCTCTAAGGTCAGTGGGAAACACAGGCACTGGCTATCAAATGGGGATTCCTTTCTCTCTCACACACACACACACAGAAACAAGGAGCACTATCATCCATCAAAGTGATTCCATCTGGCTAGGGTATCCCCACAATTCTGACCTACTTTCTATAGTAGGCAGTTTTCCAATAACATTGAGGCAGAATTAGCTCATTGTTAAGCCAGCACAAAATCTAGCACACATTTAAGTAACAGTAAGCATCAGGGGAAACGAGTAATTACAGGTGTTTAGTACACACATACAGTCCTGGAATCAAATAAGAGCCTAACTTAAAGCTTTTGATGTCTGGGACCCAACAGGACCCGCAGGAACTCCGTGGCGGTCAGGTTGGGATAGGCTTTAGGATCAGGTCAGGAGTGGGATTAACAACTTGTGTCTCATGCAGGTCTCTTGTATGTCTGAATGGCGCCTCATAGAGAAAACACTACACTCCAAATGCAAGTCAGCCAACAGACTGAACAAACTGATCAGGAAGGCTGGCTCTGCCATTGGCTGCAGACAGGAGACATTTGAAGCAGTAGTGGAGAGGAGGACACTGAAAAAGCTGTTATCCATCATGGATAACCCCAATCACCCTCTCCTCCCTGTACTGGACAGACAACGATACGCCTTTTCCAAAAGTGTCTGTTTATACTGTTTATTTCTACCATTAGAGGTATATTTATAGTATGCTGAGTGACTGTATATTGATACTTTTATCACTCAAAGATGTAATATTGGATAATTCTCCTTAAACAATAAAGAAATCCCTTACAAATATATTTTCTACAGTTCATGGAAACTTTGAATATATCATCAGACCTGCGAGCATGAAACAATAAATCAATAATTAAAAAAACAAAACCAGATTAAAGCTGCAAGCAGCATTGCGGGCCCTCGCGCACCTTGCGATCCGCGGGGTCATCGCAGTCTTCTCTCCTATGCTCTCGTCTCCTATACTCTCCTGTGCTATGCTCTCCTCCTCTCATTTCCACAGATATACAACAAACACATGTTTACAACCAAACTTTCCTGCTACCAGTAGGTGGCGCTATGACCGTATCATCCTATTAGCATATATATCTGTTTAGACTCGGCTCCATGGCAGTACTGTAAGATTTTGTCCACATTGCATAAAGTATATGGGTAGTACAGCATAAAACACAGCGAGTTCCTTTGTAATGGCGAATGGTCAACTTTGAGGCCACTCCCCCACCACACGGTAATACTTTTGAAAGAGTTTTGGAATGCGTCTATTCCCTATGGTGTCCTGAGTGGACACTGAATTTCAGCTGAATTGCATGAAGTATGCGAGGCACGAAAAGTTTTATAGCAGGGTCAGAAAACGGTAAAAATTACAAAAAAAAAGTCAAAATGGCGGACTTCCTGTTGGGTTTGGAGGGGGGGTCCAAGAGACTTTTTTGTGCGTCTTGGGGTGATACACATGTGTGCTAATTCTTGTGATCCTGTGTCAAACTGGCCAGCGGGGCTACGCATTAGGGCAATAAATACAGTGACTTCCTTTGTAATGGCGAATGGTCAACTTTGAGGCCACGCCCCCGCCACACCGTCAGACTTTTGTAAGAGTTTTGGAATGCGTCTATTCCCTATGGTGTCCTGAGTGGACACAGTGAGTTTTAGCTCATTTGGATGAAGTATGCGAGACGTGAAAAGTTTTGCAGCAGGGTCACAAATCGCCAAAAATTAACAGAAATTTCAAAATGGCGGACTTCCTGTTGGGTTTGGAGGGGGGGTCCAAGAGACTTTTTTGTGCATCTTGGGGTGATACACATGTGTGCCAATTTTCGTGACCCTACTCAAAACAGGCCACAGGGGCAGGCAGAAAAACCTATGAAAACACAACATTTTGTGTAGCCAGTAGGTGGCGCTCTGTCAAAGCCTCAATATTGTTGTATAGATGTGTTTAGGGTCAGACTCTGATCAGACATGTGACATTTCGTACAGATCGGACAGAAAACGAAGAAGTTATAGAGACTTTCTGTGTCCTCAGAAATGGTCAAACTTTGAGGCCACGCCCCGGCCACACCGTCAGACTTTTGTAAGAGTTTTGGAATGCATCTATTCCCTATGGTGTCCTGAGTGGACACGGCGAATTTCAGCTCAATCCGTTGAAGTATGCGAGGCGTGAAAAGTTTGGCAGCAGGGTCACACATCGCCAAAAATGGCCACAAACCTTCAAATGGCGGACTTCCTGTTGGGTTTGGAGGGGGGGTCCAAGAGACTTTTTTGTGCGTCTTGAGGTGATACATATGTGTGCCAATTTTCATAATCCTGTGTCAAACCGGCCAGAGGGGCTACGCGTTGGGGGCGCTATAGAGCCATTTTTATATGTGCATTTCAAAAGTCAGCAAATTTCAAAATTTTTCGGGCGAATGAATTTTTCTACCAAGTTTGGTGAGTTTTTGGGCATGTTAAGGCCTCCAAAAATGCGATCTCGGAGGGGGAAAAAAAAAAAAAAAAAAAAAAAAAAAAAAAAAAAATTAAAGCTGCAAGCAGCATTGCGGGCCCTCGCGCACCTTGCGATCCGCGGGGTCATCACAGTCTTCTCTCCTATGCTCTCGTCTCTTATACTCTCCTGTCCTATGCTCTCCTCCTCTCATTTCCACAGATATACAACAAACACATGTTTACAACCAAACTTTCCTGCTACCAGTAGGTGGCGCTATGACCGTATCATCCCATTAGCATATATATTTGTTCAGACTCGGGTCCATAGCAGTACTGTAAGATTTTGTCCACATTGCATGAAGTATATGGGTAGTACTGCATAGAATAGAGCGAGTTCCTTTGTAATGGCGAACGGTCAACTTTGAGGCCACTCCCCCGCCACACGGTAATACTTCTGAAAGAGTTTTGGAATGCGTCTATTCCCTATGGTGTCCTGAGTAGACACAGTGAATTTCAGCTCAATTGCATGAAGTATGTGAGGCGTGAAAAGTTTTGAAGCAGGGTCAAAAATAGGCAAACAATTGCCACAAAAGTCAAAATGGCGGACTTCCTGTTGGGTTTGGAGGCGGGGTCCAAGAGACTTTTTTGTGCGTCTTGGGGTGATACACATGTGTGCTAATTTTCATGAACCTGTGTCAAACTGGCCAGCGGGGCTACACATTAGGGCAAAAAATACAGGGAGTTCCTTTGTAATGGCGAATGGTCAACTTTGAGGCCACGCCCCCACCACACCGTAAGACTTTTGTAAGAGTTTTGGAATGCGTCTATTCCCTATGGTGTCCTGAGTGGACACAGTGAGTTTTAGCTCATTTGGATGAAGTATGCGAGGCGTGAAAAGTTTTGTAGGAGGGTCACAAATCGCCAAAAATTAACAGAAATTTCAAAATTGCGGACTTCCTGTTGGGTTTGGAGGGGGGGTCCAAGAGACTTTTTTGTGCATCTTGGGGTGATACACATGTGTACCAATTTTCATGACCCTACTCAAAACAGGCCAGGGGGGCAGGCAGAAAAACCTATGAAAACACAACATTTTGTGTAGCCAGTAGGTGGCGCTCTGTCAAAGCCTCAATATTGTTGTATAGATGTGTTTAGGGTCAGACTCCGATCATACATGTGACATTTCGTACAGATCGGACAGAAAACGAAGAAGTTATAGAGACTTTCTGTGTCCTCAGAAATGGTCAAACTTTGAGGCCACGCCCCGGCCACACCGTCAGACTTTTGTAAGAGTTTTGGAATGCGTCTATTCCCTATGGTGTCCTGAGTGGACACGGCGAATTTCAGCTCAATCCGTTGAAGTATGCGAGGCGTGAAAAGTTTGGCAGCAGGGTCACACATCGCCAAAAATGGCCACAAACCTTCAAATGGCGGACTTCCTGTTGGGTTTGGAGGGGGGGTCCAAGAGACTTTTTTGTGCGTCTTGAGGTGATACATATGTGTGCCAATTTTCATAATCCTGTGTCAAACCGGCCAGAGGGGCTACGCGTTGGGGGCGCTATAGAGCCATTTTTATATGTGCATTTCAAAAGTCAGCAAATTTCAAAATTTTTCGGGCGAATGAATTTTTCTACCAAGTTTGGTGAGTTTTTGGGCATGTTAAGGCCTCCAAAAATGCGATCTCGGAGGGGGAAAAAAAAAAATAATTAAAGCTGCAAGCAGCATTGCGGGCCCTCGCGCACCTTGCGATCCGCGGGGTCATCGCAGTCTTCTCTCCTATGCTCTCGTCTCCTATACTCTCCTGTGCTATTCTCTCCTCCTCTCATGTCCACAGATATACAACAAACACATGTTTACAACCAAACTTTCCTGCTACCAGTAGGTGGCGCTATGACCGTATCATCCTATTAGCATATATATCTGTTTAGACTCGGCTCCATGGCAGTACTGTAAGATTTTGTCCACATTGCATAAAGTATATGGGTAGTACTGCATAAAACACAGCGAGTTCCTTTGTAATGGCGAACGGTCAACTTTGAGGCCACTCCCCTGCCACACGGTAATACTTTTGAAAGAGTTTTGGAATGCATCTATTCCCTATGGTGTCCTGAGTAGACACAGTGAATTTCAGCTCAATTGCATGAAGTATGTGAGGCGTGAAAAGTTTTGAAGCAGGGTCAAAAATAGGCAAAAAATTGCCACAAAAGTCAAAATGGCGGACTTCCTGTTGGGTTTGGAGGCGGGGTCCAAGAGACTTTTTTGTGCGTCTTGGGGTGATACACATGTGTGCTAATTTTCATGAACCTGTGTCAAACTGGCCAGCGGGGCTACGCATTAGGGCAATAAATACAGTGAGTTCCTTTGTAATGGCGAATGGTCAAGTTTGAGGCCACGCCCCCGCCACACCGTCAGACTTTTGTAAGAGTTTTTGAATGCGTCTATTCCCTATGGTGTCCTGAGTGGACACAGTGAGTTTTAGCTCATTTGGAGGAAGTATGCGAGGCGTGAAAAGTTTTGTAGGAGGGTCACAAATCGCCAAAAATTAACAGAAATTTCAAAATTGCGGACTTCCTGTTGGGTTTGGAGGGGGGGTCCAAGAGACTTTTTTGTGCATCTTGGGGTGATACACATGTGTACCAATTTTCATGACCCTACTCAAAACAGGCCAGGGGGGCAGGCAGAAAAACCTATGAAAACACAACATTTTGTGTAGCCAGTAGGTGGCGCTCTGTCAAAGCCTCAATATTGTTGTATAGATGTGTTTAGGGTCAGACTCTGATCATACATGTGACATTTTGTACAGATCGGACAGAAAACGAAGAAGTTATAGAGACTTTCTGTGTCCTCAGAAATGGTCAAACTTTGAGGCCACGCCCCGGCCACACCGTAAGACTTTTGTAAGAGTTTTGGAATGCGTCTATTCCCTATGGTGTCCTGAGTGGACACGGCAAATTTCAGCTCGATCCGTTGAAGTATGCGAGGCGTGAAAAGTTTGGCAGCAGGGTCACACATCGCCAAAAATGGCCACAAACCTTCAAATGGCGGACTTCCTGTTGGGTTTGGAGGGGGGGTCCAAGAGACTTTTTTGTGCGTCTTGAGGTGATACATATGTGTGCCAATTTTCATAATCCTGTGTCAAACCGGCCAGAGGGGCTACGCGTTGGGGGCGCTATAGAGCCATTTTTATATGTGCATTTCAAAAGTCAGCAAATTTCAAAATTTTTCGGGCGAATGAATTTTTCTACCAAGTTTGGTGAGTTTTTGGGCATGTTAAGGCCTCCAAAAATGCGATCTCGGAGGGGGAAAAAAAAAAAAAAAAAAAAAAAAAAAAAAAAAAAAAAAAAAAAAAAATAATAATCCTAAGGGTTTCAATAGGGCTCTTGCACCATTCGGTGCTCGGGCCCTAATTAAAGCTGCAAGCAGCATTGCGGGCCCTCGCGCACCTTGCGATCCGCGGGGTCATCGCAGTCTTCTCTCCTATGCTCTTGTCTCCTATACTCTCCTGTCCTATGCTCTCCTCTTATTTCCACAGAGATACAACGAACACATGTTTACAACCAAACTTTCCTGCTACCAGTAGGTGGCGCTATGACCGTATCATCCTATTAGCATATATATCTGTTCAGACTCGGGTCCATAGCAGTACTGTAAGATTTTGTCCACATTGCATAAAGTATATGGGTAGTACTGCATAAAACACAGCGAGTTCCTTTGTAATGGCGAACGGTCAACTTTGAGGCCACTCCCCCGCCACACGGTAATACTTTTGAAAGAGTTTTGGAATGCATCTATTCCCTATGGTGTCCTGAGTAGACACAGTGAATTTCAGCTCAATTGCATGAAGTATGTGAGGCGTGAAAAGTTTTGAAGCAGGGTCAAAAATAGGCAAACAATTGCCACAAAAGTCAAATTGGCGGACTTCCTGTTGGGTTTGGAGGCGGGGTCCAAGAGACTTTTTTGTGCGTCTTGGGGTGATACACATGTGTGCTAATTTTCATGAACCTGTGTCAAACTGGCCAGCGGGGCTACACATTAGGGCAAAAAATACAGGGAGTTCCTTTGTAATGGCGAATGGTCAACTTTGAGGCCACACCCCCACCACACCGTAAGACTTTTGTAAGAGTTTTGGAATGCGTCTATTCCCTGTGGTGTCCTGAGTGGACACAGTGAATTTCAGCTCAATTGCATGAAGTATGTGAGGCGTGAAAAGTTTTGAAGCAGGGTCACAAATAGGCAAAAAATGGCCACAAAAGTCAAAATGGTGGACTTCCTGTTGGGTTTGGAGGGGGGGTCCAAGAGACTTTTTTGTGCGTCTTGGGGTGATACACATGTGTGCTAATTCTCATGATCCTGTGTCAAACTGGCCAGCGGGGCTACGCATTAGGGCAATAAATACAGTGAGTTCCTTTGTAATGGCGAATGGTCAACTTTGAGGCCACGCCCCCGCCACACCGTCAGACTTTTGTAAGAGTTTTTGAATGCGTCTATTCCCTATGGTGTCCTGAGTGGACACAGTGAGTTTTAGCTCATTTGGATGAAGTATGCGAGGCGTGAAAAGTTTTGTAGGAGGGTCACAAATCGCCAAAAATTAACAGAAATTTCAAAATCGCGGACTTCCTGTTGGGTTTGGAGGGGGGGTCCAAGAGACTTTTTTGTGCATCTTGGGGTGATACACATGTGTGCCAATTTTCATGACCCTACTCAAAACAGGCCAGGGGGGCAGGCAGAAAAACCTATGAAAACACAACATTTTGTGTAGCCAGTAGGTGGCGCTCTGTCAAAGCCTCAATATTGTTGTATAGATGTGTTTAGGGTCAGACTCTGATCATACATGTGACATTTCGTACAGATCGGACAGAAAACGAAGAAGTTATAGAGACTTTCTGTGTCCTCAGAAATGGTCAAACTTTGAGGCCACGCCCCGGCCACACCGTCAGACTTTTGTAAGAGTTTTGGAATGCGTCTATTCCCTATGGTGTCCTGAGTGGACACGGCGAATTTCAGCTCAATCCTATGAAGTATGCGAGGCGTGAAAAGTTTGGCAGCAGGGTCACACATCGCCAAAAATGGCCACAAACCTTCAAATGGCGGACTTCCTGTTGGGTTTGGAGGGGGGGTCCAAGAGACTTTTTTGTGCGTCTTGAGGTGATACATATGTCTGCCAATTTTCATAATCCTGTGTCAAACCGGCCAGAGGGGCTACGTGTTGGGGGCGCTATAGAGCCATTTTTATATGTGCATTTCAAAAGTCAGCAAAATTCAAAATTTTTCGGGCGAATGAATTTTTCTACCAAGTTTGGTGAGTTTTTGGGCATGTTAAGGCCTCCAAAAATGCGATCTCGGAGGGGGAAAAAAAAAAAAAAAAAAAAAAAAAAAAAAAAAAAAAAAAAAAATAATAATCCTAAGGGTTTCAATAGGGCTCTTGCACCATTCGGTGCTCGGGCCCTAATAATCCTAAGGGTTTCAATAGGGCTCTTGCACCATTCGGTGCTCGGGCCCTAATAATTACTGAGTGAACTCATCTGACACAGTGAGAAGGAAGAACTCATAGATGAGTAACAGGCTTATCAAACAGACTTGTCAAGCCACTCATTGTGTTCACACAAAATGTGTTGTCTAGGCAGCACATCAAAACCAAGAGCTGTGAAAGTACCAACAGGAATTCTCTCTGACAAGATCAGTGACTCATCAAACAGAAAATGTATTGAAATAGTTTGAAGGTCACAGACGAGCTGTTCTCTAAATATACTGCTCAAGAAAGCAACAAAAAGCAACCACAGAGCAAATTAACCAGCACTTCTTCTGAACTTTCTCCTTAATGCATTTATGTGAGTGATGGTGAAAACATGTTTCTTTCATAATGTCACATGTTGCCCCGAGGTCAACTACAGTTATACCCTTTTCCTCGAATAGAAGCTGTTATTTACCTCATGTAGTATAGGTAACAGCTTGCAATACAAACTCAGCACTTCCTGTGATGACTCATTTCAAATTAAAAGCTCTCTTATGCTTCAGTGAACAAAACCCATCTCTTCTTATCAAAGCTTTTATTTTAAAACATTATGCAAGAACACCTGGACAAAATTACTAAACAGCATGTTACTAGTATAGCTGGCTTACAGTCAATAAAACAGCATTCATTTAGGGATCAAACAAAGTTTGTTTTCAGCACTAAGAAATGGAATTTTATATATATAGATATATATATATATATAGGGGTGGGCGATACCCACCCACGATTTTATCACGATTCTTTTTTACATGATTTGCATGTTTCCTTGTGAATGACTTAAGGTATCCTACTCTGTCACTTCTCAAAAATCTATCAGTAGATTTAAAAGGCAAACAACAACTCTGATAACGTGCACTCAGTATTAGTTTTTAATAAACATGAAAATAACAATTACAGAACAAAATAAAGTTTTATTTCAAATAGGTTAAAAAGAAGACTAATGTAATATGGTAAAGTATTATTCAACAGTCATTTAAACAGACTGAAGTGTGCCTCCTAAGGTTAAACAATAAATACAGTATTGAGACTCCTAAAGTTCAATGTGATTTAGAACAAATGATCAAACTTTAATGGGAATCATATATAAGGACAAACGGAGCTGCTGCTGTCACCTCTGTCCACCGTTTACTAGAGTCTTCATATGGAGCCTCTTCATCAAATGCCTGCGTTATTGTTTTGGTGACGTCATTATCTGTTGCCTCTGTCTGCATCTGATGTACACACACGGCCCTCCCACTGCACACACACACACACACAGGTGTAGAAGAGCTGCTGGCGGCAGAAACAGCAGCTGGTAATGTTGCTACGTGCTCGTAGCATTATAATACACATGTATACACACGACCCTTCCACTGCGACACACGTCGCTCGCCACTGCTGCCGGCAGAAACAGCACCGAACATAAAGGTGGAGTTCGTTTTAGGGACCAGTTCCTCCATTTTCTTTGCGTTTTCAGCCGTAGCTTCCTATCAGGGAGGCTGTCATTGGTTGGTCGTGTTCACATTAAGCGCACTGAGAGTTAACCGAGGGAAAAACTCATGCATCTGCGCGAACATAGAACTGCAATTAATAGAAGGTGCTCTATGGCCGATAAAAATCAAATCGAATCGCACACCCCTATATATATATATATATATATATATATATATATATATATATATATATATATATACATATATAATTATACATAATTATATATATATATATATATATATATAATTATATATATACATATGTATATATATAATATATATATATAAGGGTGTGTGATTATCAAGTGCAGACCGTTCTACCTAACAAGGGAATTCACAGCCATATTGCTTGCAGCTGTCTACATCTCTCACAACTCCAACAACAACAGTGAGGCACTGAATGAACTGTACCAGCACATCTGCGAGCAGCAGACAGCCCACCCAGATGCTTTTATCATCCTGAAGGGTGGCTAACCATGCAGACCCAAAGACTGCACTTCCTAAACTGCACAAACATATCAACTTTCCTACACGTGGAAATAACATTTTGGATAATGTCTACACCACACAGAAAGAACTACAATGCCCTGCCACTCCCCCACTTCGGTGCCTCAAACCACACCACTGTTATGCATTTAGGCCACTGGTCAAAGTGGTCGAAGTCACCAAAACAGTTCGGAAGAAGGTATGTGTGTGGTTGGAAGAGGCACTTCAAGTCACACAGACTGGGACATGTTCAACAGTGCTGCCACATACAACATCACCAGAGATGTATTCAAGAATACATAGACTGTCACTTCCTGCATTGATGATGTCACAAACACCAAGACCATCACTGTTCGGGCTAACCAGAAACCATTGCATAGGGGAGGTCCACAGGCTCAAAGGTAAGAAATGCTGCCTTCAGGGCTGGGGGTGAGGTGAGCCTGCGGGTAGCAAGGGCTAACCTGTCACATGGCATCAGAGAGGCAGTACTCCAGGAAGATTCCTCACCGTTTCAGTGACAGCAGAGATATGCAGGGTCTGTGGAAAGGGATACAAACCATCACTGACTACAAACCCCCACCACAGAATTCTGACAGCTCTATGTCTCTGCAGACACACAGCAGCAACCTGCTTTTTTAACTTGTGTCATAGTTTACTAGTGCTAGTGCTCTGTACGTCAGTACAAAGCTTAGACTTACACCCACATTAGGGATGAGGCGTGATGTTGGAGGACCAATGCGTGATGTTGGAGGACCAATGGTGTGACAACAACGGGAAGGTGACACGTGTGATGGAGAAGCAGCCATATTCTGATCATCCAGCTACATCGTCTCCAGCCCGGTAACGTATTGCGTCACTTCCTGTTTCGACACTGTCCTGTCTTTTCACTTGATGTGCGCTGTTGGTGCTACGGACTTTCTGCATTTGACATATTTGTGTTTCATTTTATTGTGGTAATACACAGGCACCTTAGTATTAGAGTTAAGTGCACAATTCTCTGGGTTCCCTTCTCGTTTTGTCACTGTAGCGTAGTTTACCGTAACTTAGCAGTTAGAATGGCTTCTCTCACTCGCTCTCCCTCTGCCTCTCCCTTTCCTCCCCACTGCAAGGTGTGTGACATGTTTAGCTATTCCTCTGCCTCCTTTAGTGAGCGTGAGGTGTCCACAAAGTGTAGCTTATTCACAGTCTTGGAGGCGAGGCTAAGCGAGTTAGAAGATCGGCTCTGCACGTTAGATAATAGACCTGTAGCCGCAGCAGCTAGCCAGCAGGAGTTAAGGCTGTTACATACTCCACGAGAAACTTGCTCCTCGCTCCACGGGTGGTTAGAGTAAAAAAAAAAAGTTTGTTTCGGCATGGAGGTACCATACTCCACGAGACGTGTGTGTGCTCCTCATGAGCACAGTCGTGGTTACCTGGCCTAACGAGCTGTTAATAATAAGGGAAGAGGGCGCACAGCATGACAATAGATAGAAGATTAGTGTAGCTGACTGTAGCAGACCTCTGGTCTGTGTGAGTTTCATTCTGTGAACGTGTGTCCGAGAGAAAAATGACGTCATTTTGTGGGCGTAACATCTGCAGGGGGGAGGGAGTTCTCTGTTCTCGTGGAGTATGGATCCAGCGACCGGCCTGCCTTAGCCGTGGGTTCAATCACATAAAGTAAGGTTCAAAAATATTAACAACATAACAATACTAAGTTTTTTGGCATTTGTTCTCTCTACACCACCACATTGAATTTACAATAACACACTCAAGCTGTGAGCGAAGTCAATGCTTTCAGTTTTAAAGACAGGGTTATAACAAAAGTGTGGCCTTAACTATAAATAGAAAATCTAGCTATTTTCATCATTTTTTGGGAGGTCATATATAATGGAAAAAATGGCTGACAGCTGTTGCATCGCCAGGTTTGTTTGTTTACTCATGACTCAATGACTTTCATTAGTCATGTAGTTCTGAGTGTTACATTGGCTTTTGGTATTTGTTAGCTGTATTCTCAACATGAAGTCCAAAAAGGTTTCTATGCATGTGATCAAGGGTGAAAAAAACAACAACAAGAAAATATCAGAGGGACAACAAAAACACTGGGTCTGGCCAATACAACAGTCTAAATCATTCTTTAAAGGAAGTAAGAACTGGCAAGTTCAGCAACCGCAAATGACCTGGAAGACAACTGATGATGACAGGATTCTGTCCATCATGGAAAATAACTCTTTCACAACATCAAGCCAAGAATTCTCTGGAGGATGTAGACATATCATTGTGAAAGTGTACAGTCAGGGACAGCTTCATGAATGACGGCGCTACTTCGCCCGTTTTGCCGCATATGCGACTGAATATTTTTCTGTGTGACTGAGTGACAAAAAAAAGCACTTTTGTGCCTCATTTTTCCTCTGGTCCTCTCTCTGATCCTTCTGTTCTTCCCTGTTTAGTCATGTAATCACGCGTAAGATTATTTTTCTTAAGAATGAAGACTTTTTCTTTGCGCAGCAGGCAGGTTCATTCCCATTGACCTTCTCAAACACAGTGCTGTGTCCATCTTTGAAACTGTGTTCAACATCCACTTTCTTTTTTGATTTGAAACGCCTTCATTGTTCACAGCCGTACCAAGATTAAAGCTCTGAGCTGTGCTCTCACCATCAATGGCCTGAGTAGGAGCACCCACCTTTGATCTTTGCTATTATTTTTGCTGCACAAAATAATTAATTTGTGTTACTATTCATGAAGTCTTTTTAAAAGTATTTTACTAGTAATAAAAGTGTACAAAATGTGACTTTTTCAGCATTTAATTTTCCATACTACTGGGCTGGGTGATATATAACGAATATACGCGATATATCGCCGCTCCCACCAGTGGGATATAGAAAATGGCTACATCGTCAATACTCCAGTATACATTACATTTTCATGCAGCTGCATTTAGTCGCGGGCATCGAACCACATGTTTTTCCTCACTCTCGCTCATCTCCCCTCACAGAGAGATAGAACAAGCGCACTATGTAGGCTACATCACGCGCTGTGGTGCTTGCAACAGCATACGCCTGACAGCACGTAGCAGCAGAGAGCTCAGCTAGCGGCAGCTGCAAAGCTACAACAACAAAACTGTGTTGTTTCCTAAAAACAACATGTTTTGAAAATGATTCGCCCAATGTTGTTTTTAGCCAGTGTCTCCCTCTCGAAGAGGAGGAAATCCCTATTTTAACTGTGTGTTTTAGATAAAACTAGCAGACAGCATGCAGTTTTCATACTTTGGTTTAATGTTAGCCCGTCATGGATGGACGGACTTATGTTAGCAGACAGCAGCTAGCTAGCTAGCTAACTGACGAGCCAGTGCACCGGCATCATGATTGGAGGACATGATAAAAACACAGCGAGCAGCATCCAGGCTACACTCTCAGTGCAGCATCAGGCTACAGTCCTCTGTGTCTCAGCACTCAGCTGTGTGTGTGGTTTGTTGTCATGAGCCAAGAACTTAAGTGTTGTTTAAAGAACTTGTATTAACGGTAAGAGCTCTCACTCCTTCGATTACCACTCTACTACATAAACATAAGTAAATAAAATAAATAAACAAAAAAATAAATTTAATGTATCATTTTATCATTGTATTGTATTAGACAAAAGCTTGGTGGAGACCTGGCAAAGAATCTCAAGGAAGTAAACTCAGCATTTGGTCATATCCATGGGTTCTAGACATCAGGCCGTCATTGCCTGCAATGGATTTTCATTCAAGTATGAAACATAAGCCTTATGTTTGTAATTATGTAAGTTTGCTCTATTATGTATGAGCCACCAAATATGTGTGTATCAGTGGTGGCTGCTGGTCTTTCAGACAGGAGTAACACACACCTAAACTGGGTCTGTATACAACAGACTAGCACACTAACTAGCAGGCTAGTTTCCCTTCACATCTTCACCAATTTGAACTAAATAATTTTGAACAAACTAACGAAATGTACACAACAAATCTCAATAACTTTACAGTGATTAGTATGTTTTATCTGACTGAAACATGTGCAATGTGTGGAAAACGAACAGCCCGTATGGACAGAGTTGTCTCATGACTAATGCCCCTAGCGACTGAATTCTACTTTGCTCCGATGTCTGTGTTTGTTTCCAAATCCCTGCCAATCAAAAGGGGTTCAGCCTTTTACACAGTTCCACCAATCATCATGTGAAAGCCTAGCGTCTTGGCCCACCCCCAGAAAGCCCACTTTCCATTCACCTTCAAAGATGCTCAGTGTCCAAGGACATGGCGATTGTCTGCATTTATCTAATGAACACATGGTCTTACTGCTTCAAAATAAGAGCATCAGACGTTCAGCATCAAAAGAATGTCTCACTGTGCTATGCACTCAAAATGACCGGAGAATACAATAAAATGTATTACTATTATTGAGAATAATAAATGAAAGATTGATAGACTTAGATAAAAGGTAAACACATTCTGACAAAATCTGACTTTGCTCACATCTTAAGTGTTCCATAGAAAGGCCAAATGCCAAAAAACTCACCATTGTTCAAATATTCATGCACCTGACTATTTGTACAGTTTTTTGAAGAGAAGTGTCCTGTTAAAGTATTCAGAATAAGAACAACATAAATAGAAACTGTTTTAATGGCACCTTACAGCTTCTCAAGTTTAACAGAGATTTTTGGTGATTAGGCTATATAATGACTGCTGGCTTTACAACACAATCGAGGTATATGGCATATCACTGGGTTACCACTTTCAACTCACCATGAATTCAAGTGGCATGTCATTAAATCTCACAGTAACTTGATGTTTTCCGTAAAATGTGACAAATGGCAATCTCCCAGAGCCACAATGTACCACCCTACAACACTCACAAGCCCACAGCTACAATAACAAAGGCCAATATCATTCATATTTCCTCCCTATTTTTTTTTGTATTAGAATTAGTGTCACTAAATAATAATGCAAATTAAATGAATTGAATGCAGTGCACCTGAGGAGAGACAAGTAGGAAAGACAGTCCATTAGGTTGCAACCATCAGTTATAAGTCAATTGTGTTATTTTGCATATAAATAATAATAATCTTTTCAGAGCTGACACTCACTCTGCCCACACTTATCATTAGCTTACCAGTTGGTCTTCTTGAATTAGAAACATGCTGGGATCTGCATGTCCTCTCATTCTCAGCCACAGGCGACAACTGATGCCAGCTACTCTGAGCTCGCAACTTCTTACTGGAGCGGAAGATACAGTGTGCACATCCATGCCTAAAATCACTGCAACATAAAGCACGTCCAACGCTTTTTATACAGAGGTGGTGGTCTGAAGATTACACACACTCACCATGGCCACTCTTCTGTTTTCTCTGATGGTTTTCAAAGCCATTACCAAAATTCAGCTTCAATATCGGCAATATTTTAAAAGATAAGACATAATGGTGTCACACTTCCATATATACGAGAACAGAACATCAGAGCATCAAATCATTTACATTGGGCTCATTGCAGTGTAAGTTCCTGCACTTCTATGGAAACAGCACAGTCATGGATACAAGTTGGCAGAACTCACATGTCTTTGTGCACTTACATAAATCATAAGACAGTGCATTTATGTGATTATTGATTTTACAGAAATATAATAAAACAGTAGAGGTGCCCTTAGCTCTGGCAATATTAAAATGTAAAATGTCAAGGTGAAGCTGTTGATGCATGGCAGACAAAAAACATAGAGATGCCTTCACCACTAATACACTGTTTTGTAATAAATGGTAGCAGAATGCCACAAACAATATATGATCCTCCTATGATTTCCGCATTCACGGAATTGCGGACGGAAATGAGGAATTGGCTGATTAAAACGTAATTTACATTTTTATAGCGGAATTTCACAGAATTTTTTTGTGTGTAAGATGAACATGTGTCCGGGAAAAACTGCATGGAGGGAAGCTAATCTGGGTGACACAAGAAGCCCCTTCCACAGACTGAGCCCCTCCCCTTTCAAAACACAGTAAGCATGGCGAAGCGGCTGCATACAGCTCTGCCTTTGTTACCGAAAAAAAACTGCGAAACTCTGCGCTAATTCTGTGCGCCACGTGAACTGTTGTTTTTCAGATTCTGTCAACACTCCGTCGACTGGAAACTTAAAAATACTAACTACTGGAGAGGCCTGAGTGCGGAGCCTCTCACAGTCGAGAGACAGACACTCACTGATCTCAACAGAGAGGCTGTCAATTATGTATTTCAGTGGTGATGTCTCGGGTCAGAATCATAATTCCTTTATTTGGGCCCGAGCACGAAACGTGCGAGAGCCCTATTGAAATGCAATGCCCGACGAAAATCGCAAATTGACACCGTTGCCATTGGTGGGCGTGGCTGCATGGCTCTGCAGTGCTCCCTAAAGTGTGAAAATAAAAAACGTTTTTTTTTTTTAAAAAAAAAACGTTCCAATTTACTCACCCCGCACTTTTGCGAACTCCTCCTAGGGGAATTGCTTGATATGGCTGAAAATTGGTGCACTTGCCCTTAAGGGGTTAGGGACCAAAAGTTATCAAAAACTCAGCACTGGCTGTGGCGCCGCCATGAAGTTGACCCTTCGCCAACGCACAGGAAATGGATGTATTTGTGGCTGTATCTCCCACATACTTCATCCAATGTGGATGAAAAAAATCAGGCATGCTGAGCCTGTCATTCTGAACAGATTGATATGCTAGCGCCACCTACTGGCGGTATGAATTGTGTTCAGGCTGATTATCCATGTTCCACAAATCGCATTTTAACGAACTCCTCCTGGGGAAATACTCTGACAGACCTGAGATTTTGTCACATGGTTCTGAAGACATGGCTTAGCAAAAGTTATCAAAAACGCAGATCGATGTTACACCGTGTGGGCGGGGCAACGCCACCATAGAGAACGCTGCTGTGTTTCTTGATTTTTTATTCTTACCTGCCTCCTACTCTATCATGACATCATCCGCTGTGCACCTTTTTTATATCACCTTCTCATCATATGTGGGCATGGCCACATAGCTCAGCAGCGCCCCCTAGAATGAGATCTGAGTCCCCGTTTGACCAGATCTCATTCTAGGGGACAATGGGTCTGAGGGGGACTCCTTCCTTATGTATCTTGGGGAGTCCATACAGGCGTGGAGTGGCTTCCCCAGGATACAGTCGAAAGTAGAGCTTGCGGTTGATGATTTGGTCCTTCTCCAGAGCTACAGAGCACAAACTGTACCAACCAGCTCAGAGGGGAAGAAGAAGGAGCAACACCACATCAGGAAGGCCCTGCAAACCTGTGGCTACCCGAAGTGGGCATTCATCAAAGCCACAAAAACAAGACCCCCCAACAACAAGAAGGACAACAACCGGTGGAGAAAGAACATCTCCATTCCATATGTGTCAGGAGTATCAGAGAAACTCCGCAGGATCTTCAACAACCATGACATCCCGGTCCATTTCAAACCGATGACAACACTGAGACAGAGACTGGTTCACCCGAAGGATAAAACTCCCAGGGAGAAACACAGCAATGTGATATATGCAGTCCAGTGCAGTGAGGAATGCTCTGATCTGTACATTGGAGAAACTAAACAACCACTCCACAGAAGAATGGCTCAGCACAGGAGAGCCACCTCCTCAGGACAAGACTCAGCTGTTCACCTCCACCTCAAAGACAAAGGACACTCCTTTGAGGACAACAATGTTCACATTTTAGACAGGGAGGAAAGGTGGTATGAAAGAGGAGTCAAGGAAGCCATCTATGTTAAGCTGGAAAAACCTTCCCTTAACAGAGGTGGTGGCCTCAGACATCATCTTTCTACCACATACAATGCAGTGATTCCATCCATTCCCAGGAAGTTTACACATACTCACAGCAAGAACAAAGGGCTGTCAACCAGTCCACCTCCGGCAGTTTCATAGTCATTGGCCAGTCATTAGACACACCTGGCCCAGTCAGCCAGAACATCACAGGTAAGTATGGAAACATTGATGGAAACATTGTTTATTTATGTTTTACCCAGACCCACCCACTGAGGTCTGTAACCACATATAAACCATGTTTCACCACCAAACAGTTAGAACTGATGAAGCTGCTTGGATGAGCAGCGAAACATCTTCAAGAAAACTCTACAAGTCCAGACGCCTTGCTTCAATCTTCTCTACGAAAGTAGAAAATCACATTACAGGCTAATCCAACTTGAGTGGAAATTCCTCAAGACAATTTAACCCTAACCCTAACCCTAACGTGGCGTTGGTGGATGGAACGAGACATGATGTCCCAGATGTGCTCGATTGGATTGAGGTCTGGAGAACGGGCAGGCCAGTCCATAGCATCAATGCCTTCATCATGCAGGAACTGCTGACACACTTCAGCCACATGAGGTCTAGCATTGTCATGCATAAGAAGGAACCTAGGACCCACTGCACCAGCACATGGTCTCACAGTGGGTCTGAGAATCTCATGCTGGTACCTAATGGCAGTCAGGGTACTTCTGGCTAGCACATGGAGGGCTGTGCAGCCCTTCAAAGAAATGCCTCCCCAAACCATTACTGACCCACCGATAAACCGGTCATGCTGGAGGATGTTGCAGGCAGCAGAACGTTCTCCATGGCGTCTCCAGACTCTATCATGTCTGTCACGTGCTCAGTGTAAGCCTGCTCACATCCGTGAAGAGCACAGGGCTCACATGGTGAATCTGCTAATTTTGGTGTTCTCTGGCGAATCGCCCTGCACGGTGTTGGGCAGTAAGCACAAGTCCCACTTCTTGCCACAGCTCACATTGATGTGCCATCCTGGATGAGCTGCACTACCTGAGCAACTTGTGTGGGTTGTAGACACCGCCTCATGCTTCCTCTAGGGGTAAGAGCACTGACAAAATGAAAAAGTGAGCAAAACATCAGGCAGAAAGGATGAGAGCAGAGAAATGGTCTGTGGTCAGCACCTGCAGAGCCTCTCCTTTATAGGGATTGTCTTGATCATT
This sequence comes from Parambassis ranga, assembly GCF_900634625.1. NCBI lineage: Eukaryota > Metazoa > Chordata > Actinopteri > Ambassidae > Parambassis > Parambassis ranga. The sequence goes on from NC_041037.1 coordinate 20,209,752, forward strand.
GCCTCTAATTTCCACCTGTTGTCTGTTCCATTTGCACAACAGCAGCTGGAATTGATTCACAATCAGTGTTGCTTCCTAACTGGACAGGCTGATTTCACACAAGTGTGAAATGACTTGGAGTATTGTGTTCTTTAAGTGTTCCCTTTAGTTTTTTTAACAGTGTATAATTACTGTCAGAAAATAGTGGCATAGTGACTCACATTAAATCTAACAGTGCCTCATTTCATTACCTGAGACTTGAAGTTGGGTGAGAGTATTATGAGTATTATGCTACAAAAAAGGAGTATAGCATCACTGACAATGTTGTAATTTGTTCTCTCTCTTTTTTTTCTCACAGCATCAGAGTTGAAGAATTAAATAAATAAAAGAATTAAAATATAAGTTTTCCACTGGCACAGTAGTCAATATTGATTAGCAGTTGTGAGCAGCAGAAAGAGAGGAAACACAGGGTAGTGATGGGGAGGAAGGCCAATAGTAAATGGTTGCTCAGGTGGTAGAGTGGACATGCCGACATGTCCCTGGAAAACACACTTTCAGTAGGTAGAAAAAAGCTATATAAACTATAATTATACTTTGATGTAACATTCTTATACAGTAAAGTGTCCTCAGGTATTGGTTAAACCCTAACCACTGTTTTTTAAAATCAACTGCACTGTAAGTTAACTATAAGACCTGTAACTTGTAACAAACTTTACTCTTTTTCTAATCTCAGCCCTATCCCACATTACAGACAAGACAGCACATGATTTTGTGGCAGATGTGCTGCAGTGCACCGTGGAGCATTTCAAACAGTGCTACACTGTTTTCCTTCAGTAATTACTGTTATAACTGGCAACATAACACTCAGCAGTAAAATCTACTTTCGTAAAGAGATGTTACCTATCTTTGTTGTGGTTATTCCTCTGTTTATTATCCACACAGAAAAACGTTCTAAAAAGGTCACACCTACATTGCATGGTAAAGTCTAAAAAATCTAAACCTTCTGAAAACATCTGGAAGTCTTTCAATCAGAATCACTTAATATTAAAGGTAGGGTAGGAGATTTCTGAAGCACTTTCTGTTAAATTAGTGTAACTTCTCTTTACAATACGATAGCAACCGATTAGTTTGTCAGTTTCGCATTAAAACGAAGAATATGAATCATCTGTGGAAGCTATAAAACGCTAAAAACATCATCCAATCCTCCGGGACGACCCTGCGCGGAGTATTGGCTGGTTGTCACTCTCTTCCTGCTCTGCGCACCAGAGAGGTACGTGCATGATGGCCGAAGTCACAGACCACAGCTCGTCTTCAGGTAATGCGCGTCCATGTGATTGGGAGGCTGAGAGAAAGGGGCGTGTGTTTACTTTCGAAATCTGGCTGACTCTCACTGAGTTTTAAAAATCTCCTACCCTACCTATAAGCACAAAAGGCAGTTATGAAATGTTATGGCTTCCATATACACACACAGCACAACTGTGAATAAATTGCAAATCATATCAGACAATTGTATCTTCCACTCAGCATCTCAGTGGATAAGCCACTTTGCTAATGCTGCTCTGTAAGTGCACAGCTTCCAGTGTTTGATTTGAGACAACACTACCCTGTAAAAATTCACTCACTACACATGTTAGTACACACAATGTAAAACAGTGGAGCTGCCAAAGGGTAACAGAGTGTTGGCAGTTCTGGTGCTAAATGAACTATTTGAAACAGGGAACTGCATTTCTTTAAACCCAGTTATTGAAACATACTGTAATAATTATCCATTATTATCATCAGATTTGACAACCGGGAATCAAGACCTGTAAGACAGCGTGGGGACAAGTTGGCAGCAATCCGCACTGTGTGGGACCTGTGGGTGGACCAGCTTTCCCGCCTTTACAACCCTGGGCCCAATTTAACCATGGATGAACGTCAAGAATGAATGATACTATATGAATGATACTAAGATACTATAATATATTTACATAATGATACTAAGACCCAAAAAGCAAAAACTGCAAAAAGTACATATGTGGCACACATACTGCTAGGTTTTGTGATGCATGTGTTTGTAAAGAGGTATGGTATTGCAGCACCCTGCAACACCCTTTGTGTGATTGTTGAAATTCAAGTTCATTAAAGTTTTCATTTACAAAAATGTTAATGATTTCTTCAGAGTTATGCATGATTTGACAGTGACAGTGGATATTAAAATTACAAAAACAAATCAAACTTCCATTTTTAATTGTGTTCTAGTAGGGGTAATTGCAATAATTTAACATATATGTTGTCTCTGTTGTTTGAAATTGAGATAAAGGTCATATATGTTAATGGCTTATGAAGTTACATTTTGATTTGTAATTGCTTTTAACACCCCAAATATGTCCCGGGTCAATTTAGGATAGCAGAGGGTGAAGACAATACAAGGGTTAACTACACTAAACATTACAACTTTTACTGGAGTAGATTCAGGTCTGTTGTATTTTTACCTGTTAAGTTAAACATTTGAGTATTCCTCCAACTCTGGCATCCAACAAGTGGTGTCAGACCTCTGTGATCCAGGAGAAGAGTTCAAGGAAACCACGAAAGCAGAACACTGCCATTATATTGTATAGTGTATAGTGTGTTGGCTCTGTTTAATTTGGGGCCATTACTGCAGCACTACAGCCTCTGTGTTTTTCCTCTATAGCAACCTGGGATCCAGCTGTGCCACTGCCATCTGCATGCACATTTAATCCCACAGTATAACAGAGGTATTGCAGCATATTCCGGAGAACCCTTGATATGGTTGTCTGCTTGGCTATAGAGCTATTTTCACGTCACACATCCTTTTTATGAGCAGCGTGGCTATGGACGCTGCTGACACAAACACCTGCAGGTCATTTATTCATGACCTCCTTGAAGAAATCCTGCTCATTCCTGCGCGCATCAGAGGAGGATGCCTCGGTGGGCAACTCGTTATCACACAATTGTGGCACGAATGTTAGCTGGGTGGCTGTCGCAGCACCAAGCAATACACAAACTTTAACTCCTATTGAAATGAACGACGTCTTGCGTGGGCTTATAGCTGAACATGTAATGCGTTTCAGAGGATTGACTCTCAGCCATCGTGTGACGTTTAATGGAACAACCAGAGATGTGAAAGCGCACAGACAGCAGCGCGATCTCCCCACGCGCGAGAATGCCACAGGGCTGCTGCTCGAGCTTCCATTAACGCCAACACAGCTGAGAGTAAAATGAATGTGAAGCATACGACCCTTAATGATGGCTGTCACAGCTGCAACGCAGCTTTTCAAACGGACATGGTTCGGTCCGTCTCACCGGTATGAGTCATTTGTCAACAGGCAGCGTTCGTACCGATGAGCCGAGCCGGTCATGCGTTCGAACCTGAATCCATCAGCACACAGGTTAAAGCCAGCTTACCTCTAATAGCTCCTCACACCATCGCTGAACGGAGGCACCGGCTGCTAAATCCAAACGTACGGCGGTTTCTGGAAGCAAAGCAATGACTACAGTCACTGGTGGAATCTGTGTGTGTGTGTGTCTGTATGTGTATGAGCGTGAGAGTGGATGTGGGGGAACAAGTGGCGCAAGCCTGCGGTCCGTAAACTGCAGCACAGAGAACCACAGAATGACACCGGAAGACGCGCAGGTTGGCTCTAAAAAATAAAAGGCGTTTCTTTTGCGGTATAGACACAATTAAGACAGATAAACGCATAATACAGTGGTTAGCAATGACGGAAATAAAGGATGTTTTATCGACTTCAGAATAAATACAAATAGAACCGTATAGTCCAATGAAGACTATAGTATTGCATGTAAAACGTGCCTGAGAGCAGTTATGTAAACAAGGAAAATGTCTCATTTCTAATCCCATTTGTTAATCTGCTCCTCTTTTTTTCTTGATATGCTTTATTAGGTGGTGTCCTCAGCCTATCTAATCTGTGTGTGGGCACAGAATGGAAGAGCTAGCAGCCTCTAACACCAGTCCATGATGTGGTGTCCCCACTTTGACTTAAACCCCCTTTGCAAAATAAGGTTTCTGTACTGTCTCTGCCTCCATGGTTCTCCAGGGTCTTGGGTAATCTAACAGCATCTGACAAGCTCTTCAGCCTTGGGAGGTGCTGATCTGGGGGGGCTCAAAGTTAAGGTGCATGCATTCTCAGCTGCTGCTGGGACAGGAAGAATAATTCAGAACTGCACCCTGCAACTACTCTTTCATCAACCCACGGCAGGTCTACTCCAATATCCGGCTGCTGAGCTCCTTCCGGCTCTGATCTCACCTGTCTGAGCCTCTGCCGGCAGCGTTTACCTCCTGCCTAGCTTGAGATACATCCATCATGGGTGTGATCAGAATTTCCAGCTAGAAAAACAATTACTTTAATTTTTCAGCATACTAAAAAGGCTTTGTTGATGTATTCTAACTCGGACTAAAGCATCATCACAGGTGCATTTCAAACTGCTCAGTTACATTAACTGTGTTTTTATGCTTCTTATCTTCTTTGATCTGCTTGATGTGTGTGTATCCATCTATCTATCTATCTAATTCATTATTTGAGGAACAGCACACCTTGAAGACACACTTCTCACCATTTCTGTGCAAGAATGCTCCCATGCTTACTAAAGCTACTTCACCAGATGGGATGAAAAGCTAAGATAGGTGTCATGCAAAGTGAAGAGGGGAAGTGCTTCATCATCTATCATGACCACATTGTAGAGAAGCCTCTGTTCCCGCACCACCAGACTCACCAACAGCTTTATCTACCAGGCCACCAGGATGCTGAACTCTACCCTCTGCACTACCAGGCTGCCATATAGCCAAGAATAAGATAACATAATAAGTAAGATAAGATAAGATAAGATAAGATAAAACTTTATTAAGGAAATTCTTGTGCCAGAGGTATCAAGTTACATTAAATGCAGTTAAGTACAGAGTATAAGTGTCACTATAATCCAAATCAGAGTACAGTACGCAGTATGAGCACAATATATGATGCATGGATACATATAGAGACCAGTGGAGGGAATGACAGTGATGCCTGACATGATCATGTAGCTCTTCTCCCTACAGAAAGGGGAGGAGTTATACAGTCTGATGGCCACTGGCAGGAAGGACCTCCTGTGGCGTTCTGTGCTGCTCCTCGGTAGTCTCAGTCTACCGCTGAATGTGCTTCTGTAGGACAGCAGTGTGTCATGCAGAGGGTGAGACGTGTTGTTATGAATACTTTCCTCAGTATCCTCCTCTCCGTCACCTCCACCACAGACTCCAGCTCAACTCCCAGTACCGAGCCAGCCTTCCTAATGAGCTTGTTGAGTCTGTTGGTGTCGGCCGTCTTCATCCTGCTGCCCCAGCACACTACAGCGTAGAAGCTGATGCTGGAGTCCACCGAGTGGTAAAACATCTGCAGCATCGTCTGGCAGACGTTAAAGGTAGGGTAGGAGTATTAGCTGGTTGTCACTCTCTTCTTGCTCTGCGCGCACCAGAGAGGTACGTGCATGATGGCTGAAGTCACAGACCGCAGCTCCAGGTGGCAGGACTGTGAGCAGTGTCTGACCAAAAACAAATTTCCCCTAAGAAAACTTGCTCAGATCCTGCCTTAATCCCCCATGTATCTGCCAACTCACTTGCACTATTCTTTGCATCAGTTACCTTAGATTACTTTGCAACATACCCTCTGCTGCTTGTGTTGATGCTCTGACCTCACTGCACTGTACTTTACACTAAAGTAGGGTTTATTTAGGCTTTAGGTTTATTTATTTGGGGTTACTGTGATGTTTAGATGTAATTACAATAATGTTACTAGTTACAATTTAGATAGTTAAAACCCAATACCTTACTTCATGTAGTCTTGTCCTGCCTTTGTCTATGCCTATGGTGATAAATATTATTTTGATTCCTTTGTATGTCTTTGTATGTCATTGATAATAACTGACCTGGACTTTGACGCATTTGGTCTTAGCCTGCAAAGTTTAACCCAAAATAAAATAAAATAAATAAATAAATAAAGGGACCGTACACTAACATCATGGCAAAGAATGACATTCTTGAGACTGTCTATGACTTTGATGTCACTCAGTTGACTTACTATGCTATTTTCAATAGCCAGGACTGCAAGTTTATGAAGCCTTCTCTGTCCCATTGTTTGATGCAGCCAGGTGCATGTTCACCTTATATTTGCTTAATCTCCTCTGAAGCTGGATTCACCTCCTCACTCTGACTTGTATGTGCCTAATGATCACGCTCATCCTCAGCTTCCCTGTCTGCCTCACCCTTCAAGGAGTTTAAAAAAGTGATGAAATCCTACAGTTAAAATGATATCATATAAATATATCACATTACTTAAATATCACATCTTCCAAGATTACTATTACTAGAGCATATAGACAAGTCGGTTATATGACTATTTAATGAAATTATGTTCTAATTATTTCATTACACAGTGTATTGTGGACTGTGTTGTATGTAGCCTGTCATGACTTGCTACACTCAACAAAAATATAAACGCAACACTTTTGTTTTTGCTCCCATGTTTCATGAGATGGACTTGAAGATCTAAACTTCATTCCAGATACACAATATTACCATTCCTCTCAAACATTGTTCACAAATCTGTCTAAATGTGTGATAGTGAGCACTTCTGCTTTGCTGAGATAATCCATCCCACCTCACAGGTGTGCCACATCAAGATGCTGATCTGACATCATGATTAGCGCACAGGTGTACCTTAAACTGCCCACAATAAAAGGCCACCCTGAAATGTGCATTTTGTTTCTGCTTTATTGGCGGTCTGGGGACTCAGAACCAGTCAGTATCTGGTGTGACCACCATTTGCCTCATGCAGTGCAACACATCTTCTTCGCATAGAGTTTATCAGATTGTCTATTGTGGCCTGTGGAATGTTGGTCCACTCCTCTTCAATGGCTGTGCGAAGTTGCTGGATATTAGTGGGAACTGGTGCACGCTGTCGTATACGCCGGTCAAGCACATCCCAAACATGTTCAATGGGTGACATGTCCGGTGAGTATGCTGGCCATGCAAGAACTGGGACATTTTCAGCTTCCAAGAATTGTGTACAGATCCTTGCAACATGGGGCCGTGCATTATCTTGCTGAAACATGAGGTGATGTTCATGGATGTATGGCACAACAATGGGCCTCAGGATCTCATCACGGTATCTCTGTGCATTCAAAATGCCATCAATAAAATGCACCTGTGTTCTTCGTCCATAACAGATGCCTGCCCATACCATGACCCCACCACCACCATGGGCTACTCGATCCACAACATTGACATCAGCAAAGCGCTCACCCACACGACACCACACACGCTGTCTGCCATCTGCCCTGAACAATGTAAACCGAGATTCATCCGTGAAGAGAACACCTCTCCAACGTGCTAGACGCCATCGAATGTGAGCATTTGCCCACTCAAGTCTGTTACGGCGACGATCTGGAGTCAGGTTAAGACCCCGATGAGGACGACGAGCATGCAGTTGAGCTTCCCTGAGACGGTTTCTGACAGTTTGTGCAGAAATTGTTTGGTTATGCAAACCAATTGTTTCAGCAGCTGTCTGAGTGGCTGGTCTCAGACGATCTCGGAGGTGAACCTGCTGGATGTGGAGGTCCCGGGCTGGTGTGGTTACTCGTGGTCTGCGGTTGTGAGGCCGGTTGGATGTACTGCCATATTCTCTGAAACGCCTTTGGAGACGGCTTATGGTGGAGAAATGAACATTCAATGCACGAGCAACAGATCTGGTTGACATTCCTGCTGTCAGCATGCCAATTGCACGCTCCCTCAATGCTTGTGGCATCTGTGGCATTTTGCTGTGAGACAAAACTGCACATTTCAGGGTGGCCTTTTATTGTGGGCAGTTTGAGGTACACCTGTGCACTAATCATGATGTCAGATCAGCATCTTGATGTGGCACACCTGTGAGGTGGGATGGATTATCTCAGCAAAGCAGAAGTGCTCACTATCACACATTTAGACAGATTTGTGAACAATGTTTGAGAGGAATGGTAATATTGTGTATCTGGAATGAAGTTTAGATCTTCAAGTCCATCTCATGAAACATGGGAGCAAAAACAAAAGTGTTGCGTTTATATTTTTGTTGAGTGTATTTGTTTGTGTGTTTTTATTAATGAGGCTAAATGGCAATGAATTACTTTCGCTTTTATATTTTGTTTCCAACTGGGGGCTGATGTACTGTATGTTATGTTGTCATAACTTAAATTAGCATGCGTAGAGAAGATTGAAGCAAGGCGTCTGGACTTGTAGAGTTTAGAGTCCAGACGCCTTGCTTCAATCTTCTCTACGTATGATGACCTGGATGACTGAGAATCTTCATCAACACGTCTTAAATTAGCATGCCATTTCGGACACTGGCATTATGTCCAACAAAATTAAATAAACTCAGATGCCTGTTGGGAAGCAGAAGTTCTGCGGGCACATCGTTTTGAAACTTTTCCTACTGTAGGCTTGATTTGCAATGTCTTTAACTCGAGGAAAGCGTTGCACAATGTTGTAGCGAAACACATTGTTCTCTGTAGTACTAGACTTTTACTGATCTTACAATCGATACCTCCTCTGCGTCAGCTCCTCTCTCCACTGCTCCTCACTCACTCTCGTAAAAAAATCTTCGTATATCCATCTAGTCAACAAATAGACAGAAATAATACATTTTACTGTGCCAAAACGAATGCAAATGCCATGTTTTCACTGGCGATAATTGGGAATAGATACTAACATTAAGTGTTGCCATACTGGAGAGATTTGACAGAATTTTAGACAGCTAATGAATGTTTGTTTACAATGTTGGCATTTTAAACAACATTCTGTTGAAATAGACAAGGCTATAATATCGTCCTTCCTTCCCGCTCCATAGGTAAACGATCAGGTTAAGCAACAATCACTGCTATCAACTTGCAATCTCTCATCCTGTGTAATTGACTGCTGTTGACTGCTGCCTCCACACTACCTAGGCTACAAGTGTCGTGTTTGGTCCAGCTACTTATGTGGCTGCCTACCACGTGATGCTTGAAATGTGCCAATGAGGCATAAGAATCATAACGATAATAATTTTATTTGATAAACAAGATGAAACTTGAAAGCGAGCTTCAGTTGAACTCGCTTTCTTGCTGGTTCGTGTTCAGGGAGGACGTAACACCATCCAAGCAAAGGTACAGAATAATAATAGATAATAATCCAAATAGACCAGTTACCAGAAAAAACACTAAGCAAAAGTACACTATCAAACAGGCTAAGGCAGAATCCAAGAACAGGCAAGGTCAAAATACTGGACACACTAAAAGGTAACACTCTGGAGCAAGAAACGGTTTGAAGGCATAGCTGAAAAACACAAGACAATCTTGCAGGGAGTGCAGGGGAAACACACAAAGACAATAAGACACGGGGGAAACATTAGGGAGGGCAGGTAATCAGCAGGTGGCGGAAGCACACAACTAGAGGAAGACAAGACACCTGAAATCACTCCCTATGGCCCTATATATCGCCATTTTGTACTGCACACCTGATCTGGAATACCTGGCTGTGAAATGCAGACCATTCAAGACGGTGAGAGAGTTCTGCTCCATCATTATCATGGCTGTGTACGTGGCACAGCGGGCTAATGCTAAGCTAGTGCTAGAGGAGCTTTACTGTCTGATCAGCAGGCAGATGAACTCCAACCCAGAGGCAGCTTTGATTGTGGCTGGAGACTTCAATCATGTGGAACTCAAACCAGTATTTCCAAAATTCCACAAGTTCATACACTTCCCCACCAGAGACAGCAACATACTGGATCAAGTTTACTGCAACATTCCAGGAGCATACAGATCACATCTCTGTGGAGCTGATTCCAGTATATAAACCTCTGATCTGCAGGACAAGACCAACCACCAAAACAGTTCAGGTATGGACTGAGGAGGCTTCCTCAGCACTACAGGACTGTTTTGAAATCACTGACTGGGGAGTGATTAAAGATGACTCAGACCTGGAGACCTACACATCATCTGTCCTGGACTACGTGCAGTTCTGCACTGATGCTGTTCTACCCAGTAAAGTCCATCAAGGTGTTTCCAAACCAGAAACCATGGTGGGACAGCACAGTGCGGCCTCTGCTCAAAGCTCGGGATGCAGCCTACAGGTCAGGTGACAGACTTGCCTACAGCAGGGCCCGGAAAAAACTGAGAAAGGGCATCCAGCAGGCCAAACACCGGTACAGATGACGCATTGAGGAGCACTTCACTAACAACAACCCACAGGAAATGTTGAGAGGCATCTGAACTATAACGAACTACAGGAACAGCAACCAGCAGATCAGCCATGACCCCACTCTGCCTGACACCTTAAACACCTTCTTTGCACGCTTTTGACACACCTGGCAGCAGAAAGACTGTTTATCCTCCACTGCTGGAGGAGCAGCCCCAGCCTCCTTCATCATTGTGCCTGTGCCGCAGGCACAATGCTGCTGCTGTCACCAGCCTCAATGTTTACCGCCCTTTTGCTCTGACACCGGTAATCATGAAGTGCTTTGAGAGGATCGTCTTAAGCCACATCAAGGACGTCATTCCTGCTACTCTGGACAAACATCAGTTCACCTACAGGGAGAACTCTGTAGCACTGCACACCGCCCGGACTCACCTGGAGCATCCTAACACCTGAGTTAGGATGTTATTTGTGGACTTCAGTTCAGCGTTCAACAGTGTGATCCCAGACAAGCTGACACTGAAACTCCACAACCTGGGACTGCCTGGCTCTCTGTGCTTCTGGATCAAGGACTTTCCATCAAGCGATGGTCAGTACACAGGTCCAATCAGTCAATATGGCAAAGGTTAAGGCTTGTGTGTGTCATCAGGCAGGCAGGTGTCAAAAACCAGGTGGCCAGGAAGCAGGGGTAACAACAATACTAGGGCCAAGACAATCCAACAAACACTTGATGGTCATAAACAGGTTTTAACACTACACAGTTCTGAAGGCTGGTAAGCGTGAGGACTACACAAGACAAACTGGCACAGAGTGAAGGGAAGCACCCATGATATACAGAGGGAAGGGAGAGACAATGAGACACAGGTAAGAAACATTAAGGAGGAGCAGGTAAGGACCAGGAGGAGGAGGGAGCACACGAAGAAGACACCTGAAACACTCACTCCCTACTCCCCATATGGGGAGTTCAATGTAGGGCACCATATAGTGAGCTCATTGTGAATGCATTTTCAGACATTTTGGACACTACCTCCCTTATTTTCTGTCGCCATTAATTACATCACAAGTTAAACTTATTGAATCTTGACTACAATTCTCTTTCATTCAAAAGAAGCTCAGTTTTGTGGCACTCGTTTATTTAAAAAATGTACCTGTACAATGTGTAATGGGAAAGATGACATTTTCTGGCCTCATCATATTTAGACATATACCCAGAGATGAGGCCATATTTCAAAGTGAACAGTAAGTAGCCTATTACCGGATGTGTTTTTTTAGCATAAAAATACCAATTGTGATGTTGTACAAGTGATAGGGGTTTAAAATGTGATGAATAAGGTGATGTTTTATTACTCTAAACCAAGCTAAACCAAGTAGAGAGAAAGATATTTAAAGCAGGACAAAGCAAAAGTACCAGAGGAAAAAACAGCACTGATGAGAACTGATGTATCCAGGTTTAGGAGGAGATTCCTCAGGAGAACATACGCCCCCTCATCAGGAGCATGCCCAGGTGTTGTAGGGAGGTCATACAGGCAAGTGGAGGCCACACACACTACTGAGCCTCATTTTGACTTGTCTTGAGGAATTTCCACTCAAGTTGAATTAGCCTGTAATGTGATTTTTTTTTTTATTTTAAGGTAAGGTTTCAAATCCAGACCTCCATGGGATAATCATTTTGATTTACATTGAACATTTTTATGTTATTTTGTTCTCAACATATTCCACTATGTAATGAATGAAGATTTTCAACTTCATTGAGATCTAGGATGTGTTATTTTAGTGTTCCCTTTATCTGTTGTGCAGTGTATGTTTGACCACATTGTCTGGTCCTTTTATGTTAACATCCATATTTTTTTCTCCCTTTTAAATAAAATTAGGATTAGGATTTTAAGAACAAGTCACCCCAATGCCCCCCCCCCCATGTTAATTGCTAAATGCAATAAGGTATAAAGTTACTAGTACAAGAAAATATAAATATATAAAATTACAAAATTTTTATTTAATCATTTTTATCACAACTTGCTTTGCTTTGATTGCTTTTTATGAAGATTTTGTTAGAAAATGATCACAGAATCACATGAAATGACAACTTAATCATATTGTGCATGCTTTGTTTACCTACTGGAGTGAGATTTTTATTAGATATGGCTCATGATACAGACAAAAACAAAAAGAGTGTCCCACTGTCTCCACAAGATGGCAGCAAATAACTGCTGAACAACTGATGGAGATACCGTCCAAACAGATCACTTTATTTATTATTATTATTACTAAACATGTTGCAGGACTTAGTTAAGAGGTACAAGGAATCACAAAGCAATGTAGAAACACTATGGAAAGCAAAAAATAAATGATGTGACAATGGCACCAGAAGGACAACCTCATCTGGTCACCAAGCTGTACACTTCTTAACATTCCCTCGAAATCCTGTCCATGAAAAATCACTAACAGGACTGAAAAAGGTGCACCCACCTTAATACCAAGCATGGAGGCATACAGCCCACACTCTCGGCATTGAAAAAACACTATAGGCCACAAAAGCAGCCTTTAGCAACCTCTAGCTCTACATTTTGTGTAGGCAGAAGGTCTATCACATTTAGGGTTAGTTCTCTTCCCAGTACCAGTGCCTGACCGAATCAGTTTCCCCTCCCTTGCACAGTTTGGGAAGTGGTCCTCCTTCCCCTCCTGTGCAGCTATATCATTTTCATAACATCTGTGCAGCAGGCCATTGATCATTCTACATGTGTTCTCCCACACCACAGATTTTGCTTCTGTCTTTTAGCCTGCCAGTGCCCATCTGTCTCAGTTTGTCTGAGGTAACCAGGCTCAGAAAGCCTTTGTCTTCTACCTGACAGCTAGGCCACAGACAGTTGCCAGCAAATTTCCCATTGAACATTTTTATGTTATTTTGTTCTCAACATATTCCACTATATAAATGAAGACTTTCAACTGGCTCCAAGGCTTTCCCCATAATTATATATATATATATATATTCATGGAGACAATGCTCTGATTTATTGCTTCAGAATCACCAATACAAATATTGTCATTTAGTGGATTTCCCAAATAATGACAAACTGCCAGAACCAAAGAGATGTTGCAGTGTTTCTATACCTCAAATTTGAGGTATTTGATTACATACACCAATTTTTGCATTACAGCTTTCATGTAGTTTATACATGCTCCCCATACAGGGTATTATAATAATTACATATGGAGTATATTTATTTACAATACAGCTGTTTTGAAAGTCTGACTGTTTTTTAAATAAATAAATAAATAACAATTTGTATCCACTACAGGAGTTCTGCTGATTCCACCTGTTTCAGACTATGTCAGGTCATTCGTGTCTTCAGTGCCAGATTGATATGACCAGATTGCGTTAATACTGAGAGAGCCATGACAGTGTGTGCATGTGCTTGTAACATTTAATGTGGAATACACTGTGGTGCTCCGTTCCCCAGTCTGTGCCCGCTGGTGCACAGAGTCACACATGCGTGCGTTCGACCCGCCATCCTCATTCAGCAAAGATGAACAGGATAACCGCGTGTACTGATGGCTGGCAGGAGGTGAAACGAAAACGTCGCCTTCAGGATATTGCGATAAAATCCGGAGGGAAGACGAAGATCCTGGAACAGCGCGGGGTGTTAGGGTGGGTTTGATGGATGCATGATGTGTGTGCATCGAGTCTTCAGCAGTCTGCCGCTGCATATTCTGGAGAAGAGGACGTGTGGACGGCAGGGGAGGAGAGCAGTGGAGGAGGTGTGAAGGACACCTCCATCCCATCTCTGGATGGTTGCCCTGTGCTCCTGATTGACTGGCCCTCTAAAGAATCGGCAAGCCAAACCCACCGGTGAGAGCCTCGGCTATATAAAGCATCTCAGCGGCGCCTGTCAACACATCAGCAGCAGCAAGCCCCACCAACCACCTCTGTCCGACACGTAAACTGACTTGGATTAATCCGTCCGTTCTGATACCAGGGTAGCACGCAGTAGCCGCGCAGCCATGTCTCACGGATGGGGATACGGACCACATAACGGTGAGGCTCTCACAGTACCCGGGGCTGATGCAGCCTGTTGGGTTTTACTGTATAACAGGCTGAATACTGCAGACACTAGCTTCCAACATGCACAGGCTTTGTTGTACATATCCATGGTTGTATACATGAAAATAAAATATCAAACATGTTCTTTGTGAGTTTAAACTGCAAAATATTTAAATACATTAACTTTTTGATCCAGTATCCAGGATCCAGTAATTTAAGGACAACCAAACCTCAACTTAGAACAAAGCCTTTATTTTCATTGCTGTCATTTGGGGAATTGTAAAGCCCACTTCTAGTACCCCAGCTTCTAAGTACGCTGTAAAAACAAAGAAGAAAATATATCACATTATAAAACGTGAGACTTTTTTTATTTTGTTTTTGTCATTTTGGAAAACTCAAGCATTACCTTTATATTAAAATGGTCATTTTCTGCTTTTGTTTACATTTTACACAACTTTAGAAACACTTAATAACAGAAGTGTGAAAGTAAAGTGTGTTATTTGAATCTGTAGGACCTGACAAATGGGCAGAAGATTTTCCTGTAGCCAATGGGCCCAGACAGTCTCCTATCAACATTGTCCCCAAGGAGGCCCAGTATGACTCCTCCTTGAAGGCTCTGAAACTCAAGTATGACCCTTCCAACGCCAAGGGTATCCTCAATAATGGACACTCCTTCCAGGTTGACTTTGTGGATGATACGGACAGCTCCAGTAAGTTTATTTTATTTTATTTTATGCATATATACATATATCGTAGTTAATATAGTTAACTTGGTCTGAGCTGTTTGTGCCTCCACTCTTGCTGCAAGCAGCAGATAAGAGTGTCTGTACTCAGTTGAACCTGATCTACCCAATTTCATTATCTGGAGGTGAACAGACATTTGTAGCAGCTCACCCTCACTTAACTCAACTTTAATCCAGCACTCTATGGTTAAGTTCAGGCTAAAAAATAAACTTGCTTAGAGTTATTAAAACTGACACAGTGTTAAACATATGTTACAAGCTTTTCTGCCATATTCGAGGTTACCATGGTGATTAGTTATACCCTGGTCAAAGATGTCTCATAGACTTTTCACATGACTGCAGCTATTTAAGTCCCAAGATGTTGCTACTGACTGATGCACATAGAACAGATGAGCATAAACAAGCAAATCTGTTCTGACTGTCTCCAATGATTTGTTGTCCTGTCTTAACCAGCACTGACTGGAGGTCCTATTTCTGGAACGTATCGTTTGAGACAGTTTCATTTCCACTGGGGAGGCAGCGATGACAGAGGCTCGGAGCACACTGTCAACGGCATCATGTTTCCCAGTGAGGTACTGAAACCACTTGAGTTTGTGGAGTTACTGGAGTGGGGTTAGAATATTTATGCAACAACCACAGTATGCTAACAGACTCCATAAAATCATTACCAGTGTGATAAAGCACCGCATAATCATACATTTTATTAGGTATTTTTCCACCATTTTTCCAAAGATTTATAGTCGTGCAGTGAAAACGGACTTGCTGTCTCTAGCTTGTGCCTTAATGATCACATGGACTCTTTTTTCCTTCTAGCTTCACCTGGTGCACTGGAACACTAAGTATCCAAGCTTTGGAGAGGCAGCTGACAAGCCCGATGGACTCGCTGTGGTCGGGGTCTTCCTGAAGGTGAGTCATAAGTGATCCATTCTCAAACTGCACTGCAGATGAGTAGGATGTTCTTTGGTTTGTTAGGAAAAAAACACACAAACAATGAACACTGTATTTGAAAAAAACATTAAAATGATGTAATGTGTGTCTGTTGTATTTCAGATTGGTGCAGCCAATCCCCGACTTCAGAAGGTTCTGGATGTCCTGGATGCTATTAAAAATAAGGTACAGCTACATTTTTTTGTTACATTTTCTACAGTTTTTCTGAAAGTGTGAACGTAATTATACTGAAGAATTATGCAAGAATTAAATAATATAAACTGGTATTAATTTATATTTCAATAGACTAAGGGAGTGTATGGAGCCTGTGCAGCGACATTTATGCTTCCAATGTCTTGTCTAGTGAGTCAAGCTTGCTGGCTAAAGTAGATAAACTGCTCACAACCTTTTATAGCAAAATACTACATATAGTTCATCCAAAACCCAAAGGCACAACATTTAACAGCTTTCTATTTGCAAAAGGCGACCATGGGGACATTTGTGTGACTGGGCAGTGTTGCACCTAGCTGACTAAGCCCAGCATGTTATCTCTTGCAGAAACACTGTCTGAGTCGATATGGTAGTTGGCCTACACCACTAAAATGATCTATGATAACACTTTGTATGTTTATGTCCAATATTGTAGGTTTACCCAACAGTAAACACTACAAATGAAAGTAATGATTGCTCTTTGCTAGTGACACAGGGCATATCTGTAGCATTATGTAATCTAGCTTTACCATCATGCTAATACTCAGGTGCCTTGGAATGCCTGTATGCTGGATGCTCTTTCAGGTGTACTTGACAACTACAAGTTTTACTATTAAACCCTGCTCCATTTTATCTGTCTCCTCCTCACACCTGCAGGGAAAACAAACCACATTCGCCAACTTTGATCCCAAGACTCTTCTTCCTGGTTCTCTGGATTATTGGACTTACGATGGCTCTTTGACAACTCCACCCCTCTTGGAGAGTGTCACCTGGATTGTCCTCAAGGAGCCAATCAGTGTCAGCCCTGCACAGGTAGACAGCATTTACATACACACCTTACTCACGTAAAAAACAAACTATTAAAACACAATATCAGAAATAGTTGGAGCTGAACTAAAGCTGAATTGTCACATTGTTTGTCCATAACATGTGACTGCAATGGACATTTTTAATCATCTAAATAATCTTAGCAAGTAAAAAGAAGTTATTCTCTATGTCAAATTCTCAGTTGAAGCAAGACCTCCAAGTGAGGTTACCGGTGTCTCTGTTGTCTTTTGTTTCAGACTGAAAGCCGTCTGAGTACAAATATACTGGATTTGACCTATTTTACATGCTACATTCCACATTCCATTGTCAGACTATTCCTGTCCAACTGTTTTGTGTGAAAGTTTGGGTTCGCATATCTCATTTAAAAACCTCAGAGCAATGATAAAAGTACATAATGCAAGGAGTATCCTGTATTTCTTTTGGTTGTGAATGTTTCTGTCTGAAATTATTGTCATGGCATGATTTGCTGTATTATCATTTCTCAGTGAAAATGGAAGTCTCAGCCACAGTTGACCCAGTTGACTCAATGATATAGATAGATAGATAGATAGATAGATTTCAAATTTGTGACTAAAACAAATTCAGTTGCCTTATTCTTTTCCTCTGTTGATAATTTTTCCACTAGAGACTGCTGACACCATACAATGTAACTATAAAAGCTGAAATCATTAAAACTGCTAAAGACACACATAATTTTAGCACACTTCACCAGCTAATGTAAGCAAATATTTGTGTTGTGTTTAGTTTCTAATCTATCTACATTTTGCTAAAACTAAATATAATATAATATATATATATATATATATATATATATATATATATATATATATATATATATATATATATATATATATATATATTCAGTAATGTTTTATTGATGTATTATTGACTGTTCTTTCCACTTTGCCTTCTTAAAGGCTGCAGCTTCAGTTTTTGCTATCAGAGAAGAAGACACCTTCGTGGAGTGCAAATAATTGATGTAGCCATGACTGTAATGAGACTGACAAGGCAGAAAGGCCATCAGTATGGGTGTTTCATTGTAAGAATATAACATCAATGTGCACAGTCACAGGCTTGAGTGTATTTGTGGCAGGCCTAAATACAGACATTTTTCTTGGCAGCTGCTGGTATGTGGGTTTGAATGCTGCCTCAGTACACTGTTCAATCATGTAGAAAAAGATGAAGTTCAGCTTTAAATAAGCTGCTAGGGCACACTATGAAGTCAAAAAGCTCCATTCAGACAATATCAAGGTCAAGACTAAAGCCCAGAGGCCACATCATGCTTTAGCGCTGGGAGAGTCTAAACTTTAAAGTGTGTTTTACTTAGATTACACCGAATGCCTTTATCTTCAGTGGACACTTTTCTCTCATATCTCATAATTAACCCTGCCATACTGTACCTCCTCTCAAACACACCCAGAGGAGGTTACAGGCTTTTTCCTCCAAACATGACACCCTCCGTCTGTTCTTTTTTTTTAAGTACAGTCCACTTATTTTAGAATCATTCCCTTCCCATATAATGCAGAAATAAGTAATAGACACACTGAAGTAAAGAGCAACATGTACTTACATGAAACAGGGAAGCCCAAGCCAGCTAGCTAAAGGCTAAATAGCTCCCAGAGGAGATGTTGTTTATGCCATGCTGCTGCTGCTATTTTACACACACACAAACATATGTATCCATGCGCACAAATACACACACAGTGGCTCAGGCAGAGATCTGGACTGCCACGGAGGAGTGACGGCTATTTCTGTTGTTGCACAGGGTTTAAGGCATCTAGTCCTTTTTCTTTCATCAGTAAGGACACTGGCGAAACAATGTACAATATCGGGCAAAAGGCAAGAGTCTGAATGCCCTGAGTCAAACTGTAAAATTTCCACTTATGAAGCTGTGTGGGCTTGGGCTACACAGGTGTGCCTAATGACGCATTTAGTCGCTTGTGTTTTATCCTTCTGGTTTCCATGCAACATATATGCTACATATACAACATATATGCTAGCTATTCAGGCACCACAGTCATTAGGAACATCAGATTTCTGGTTGCAATATTTTCAAAGAGAATACTCCAAACTGTCACGGTTGCTATGCGACAGGAGGAGCTTGTTGCGACTATTGGTAATGCAAATGGTCAAACCTGCCATTGTAGACCAGAAATGCAGCCTACAAACTATGTTTGTTGCCTGTTCCATTTATGTGCTTCTTTCTTTCTCCGTGCTTTTCATTAGATGGCCAAGTTCCGCAGCCTCCTTTTCACTGGAGATGGAGAAGCTCCATGCTGCATGATGGATAACTACCGTCCTCCACAGCCTCTCAAGGGCAGACTGGTCCGTGCCTCCTTTAAATAAACCCTCACTCCACACCTACACTTACTATTGGCTTATTATTACTTTATCAAATGTTTTGGCTTCCATTGTACCCAGTGTGTTTTTTTTTAATCTTAGTTTAGCTCTAGTGACATCACTTTAAAGTCACAGCTGCTTATGGCCCCTATAGCTACTAACATGCATCCTTTTTTCACTCACCACTCACTGCTAATCTAGTATGTATTTTATGTAGAAGAAGCATATTTTGTGATATTAAATTTAAAGTACTCAAACAACAATACTATTTTCCATATATATATATGGAAAAGACGATATTTTATTTGTGCTTTATAAAATAATTATAAGGTGGAGTAAACTTGATTTAAATTGTCCTTTGATTGAAAATGAAAGCCTTCTATTTACTGAAGTTCTTCTGCACATTTGATTGTTTTTATTGATGCCATATTTGTTACAAAAGTGATCACACCAGCAATGACCGACACTGATTGAGTAGGCTACTCCACTAGACAGACTGCAATATGTTGTACTAAAAATCAACTCTTGATGGTAATACTATGGAATGATATAGCACATGGTGAAAGTAAAGACATTGCTGCTTATATTTAGCACAAGCAGAGACCATGTCCACATGAACACAGAACAGAGATATTTTATCTGCTTCAATCCGAGAGTGGCTGTTGGCTGAATGTTTGCTAATATTTGACAACTGAACTACCTATCACCTCAGTGCATTAATGAAAGCCTTTAAGACATTAGAATTTGTGTCAGTTTATGTATACATTGTTTCCTATATAATGGTACATCTGAAATGTCTTCACTTAAGTGAGCTAAGATCATCAGCAGGCATTATTACTTTTCAGGGCTAGAGCATAGAGAACAGCTGTAACCTTTCACTTACTGTCACACTGGAGACTGAACCCTATTTTGTGTGAATGTGCCATAAATGTGTGAGAAATTTATCAATAAAAGTTCACATTGATCATAAATGTCTAAAGTTGTTGTGTGATTTTGAATACTATGAAATAATTACCGTGTCCAAAAGTAATCTTTCTGATGTACTTTTGAACACAAATCTATGCATTTTAGTTTGATTGTAATATCGTATCTATCTATACACAGCTGCCAGAGCACACCAGAACAACACTCTTCTTGAAATCCTTATCTTGAAATACTACAGTTCACATAATCCAGTTAAAATTCAGGATCATTTTTAAGCACTAGATGATTACATGTCATGCAGGAGAGCCAAACATAATATCAATAAAAATTTGTTCTTGACAAAACATTAGCCACAATGGTTTCTGAGAAGTTCTATATTGAAAGATTAAGATTAAGAAACCTTTATTAGTCCCACAATGGGGAAATTGCATAGATAGACATGATCTTGTCTGCTATGAAGCTGTGGTGCAGCGTTTGGCAGTGTATTGGTGTTGTTGGCAAGAGATGCTTTTATGTAACCCTCTTTTTGTGTTTGCCAGTGCTCATCAAGTCCTCATCATCACAAACCATTAGCAGAGTGATCTTTGTCAGACAATCAGCCATTCAACAGCTACACTATCTTTCTGTTTTCTCTGGTATTTGAACTGCAGTGAGGGGAGAAAAAATGATAGCTGACAATTCCAAAGAGAAAACAGGCATAATTATCATTTGAAAAGACCACATGTGTTGTTTATAAATGAAGAGTGGCAGCCATTTTTTCTAGTTGGTGGGAAATTAACAATCAAGAATTATGAGCAAGTATTTGAAGCCTTAAGTTTGAAAATGTGAATCTTATTACTCAACTGTTCAAAGCTTAGGATCAGACAAAATTGTTGAACACTGTGGGACAAAAAAAAAGTTTGAATGGGCATCCAGGTAAGGTAACCACCTAAAATTGGTAACGTTCTATCATAAAATATAATAAGGTTTATTGATCCCCAGAGGGAAATGAAGTCCTTACAGCAGCAGAACAAAACACAAGAAACAAGACAAGAAGTGCACAGTGTGCTACTAGAGTAGCATAAAATAAGAAACAGATAAAAGTAAGCTAGAACTGAGAATAGAATCAACAATAAAAAAATAATAAAATAGAATAAAATAAAATAGAATAAAATAAAATAAGAATATGAATAACCATAATATACAGACATACAGATGAGATATGTACAGTGGTGTATTTGCATCCTACATCATGGTCAAGGAAAACAACCACTCCACAGAAGAATGGCTCAGCACAGGAGAGCCACCTCCTCAGGACAAGACTCAGCTGTTCACCTACACCTCAAAGACAAAGGACACTCCTTTCAGGACAACAATGTCCACATCCTAGACAGAGTGGAAAGGTGGTTTGAAAGAAGAGTCAAGGAAGCCATCTATGTTAGGCTGGAAAAACCTTCCCTTTACAGAGGTGGACTCAGACATCATCTTTCTACCACATACAATGCAGCTTCCATCCATTCCCAGGAATTTTTACTCCAAGTCACATGCTCACAGCAAGAACAAAGGACTGTCAACCTGTTCCACCACCACAGAGGAAAAAGAACATAGCAGCAGTCCTATGTAATACTGTTACACAGTCTGACTGCTGTCAGGGCAAAGGACCTCTGGTAGCAGTCCCTTTCTGCTCTGAAGGTGCAGCAGTCTGCAGCTAAACAGGCTTCTCAAGGTCCCCACTGTCTCATACAGAGGGTAAGAGGGGTTGTTCCGGATGCTTGGAAGCTTGGCCAACATCCTCCTCTCACCTACAGTGTCCACTGAGTCCAGAGGACAGCCCGGGACAGAGCTAGCCCTCTTGACCACTCTTGATGTGATACAAACTAACAGGGAATGCTAACTGTTGCTTTAACAAGTATACATTTTAAAGCCAAACACAAAAATTAATGTGCACACGATTACAGTGAGTTCACTGAGTTTGAGTTCACTTTTTTCAGTGTTGTGAGCTTCAACAATTCTCTTTAAATTCATAGAAAGTAATGAAAATACTATAAAGTGGCCTAATACCTTTAAATAATGGCTGCATTTAAAATCAAGTTTGAGTTACAGTTAAGAATTGGGTTCCCTCGACATGATGAAATCCTTTAAAAATGACACAATAAATTGGGTTTACATTTTGAACTTTTAATACATTGAATCAACATGATTCTTTTAAACAATCTAACGTGATTGAAATAAGTTAGTCTAACAAGAAATTATTAATTATTAATTAAAGAAGAAAATTAAATTGGTTTTACATATTATGATTGTGTGGGACCGATGTACACATTTCAATCAAATAAATTAAAAGACTTTTTTTTTCAGTGCTGTTACCTCCTGTGTTTTTAACTACTGACTCATCAGCTTAGGCATATTTTTTCCTTTTTCCTTTCTTTGTAACCTAAGTTACACAGGTTTAAATATTGGATAAACCCAGTGTGGTGCTAGTCTGCTCAAACTATCAGCCAATGACAATGAGCTGCACATGAATGCTCTGGTAAAGGGTCTTTTTGGGCGGGGGAAGCCTGCTATCTGTTATCATCTTGCAGGCACAAATTCTGGGTGGAAAAAGATGACAGTTTCTCAGAACTTGCTTACACAAAACTGTTGTTCAAACCCTCCCACTCAAACCCCAAACATTAACCTAAACTTTAACCACTGACCTCAAATCTGCCTTTTTGCGGAGGGATTTAAGCTCAAAATTAGCCAGCTTAATGAAACACTCACACATAAAGTCATGTAATATGTCAAGCAATCCAACTATCATAGCCACCTAGAAAGGTTATGTTCTGTTCTGTCTGCATCAGTTTTACTATAGCACAGTATGTAGCTGGTGAGTCACACTGTGGCACTTAGGAGCCCATCATCAGAAATAAGGCACATTTAATATTATTGATGAAAACCAGGTTATCATCAGGATGGTTAGTGACACTCTGTCAAGTCCCAGATGTAAAACCTTGATATTTAAAACTATTTCTATGAGAAGCTTGATGAATTGACTAAACTAAAAAATATTTTCAGTTCCAGTAAAAATGAGAACAAGTTCATGTTAGCATTATTCTAAGTCCACAGCAACACCCGTTACTGATAGCATGAGTTCTGTTAAGACAGCATAACATCTACAAGACTAAATTATGAATGAAGCCATAGCTGGCTAGCTATTTGCCAGTGCCAGGTAAATACTCCTTGAAAGGTCATACCAAGAGATAATCACAACATAGACTGCAGAAAGCGGTGCGTGTGTGGTGTGTTTACACACATTTGATTTGTTTGTGAATGTGGAGCGCTTCTTTCTGGTTATGAAAGGCACTTTGATGAATCTGAATGGGCTCTTTGCATCACAGACTGTTCCACTGTTTTACAGAGAGGGAGAGAGAATAGACAGCAGAGAGGAAAACACTGCAGCTGGTTTGGAATTTATGAAAATGAAGGTTGTGTTGTTAGTATAAATATGATTTTTGTTAATCTGCTTCACGACAGCTTGTGTTCTGCATCGATGGAGAGATGCATGACTAATCCCTGTGTTAACTCCAACTATAATGAGATGATGATGTAATGAGAGGATTCCCCCACCAGCCTCCCTCCTCTGGCACTGCAGTCATCCCTCCCCCATCACAGAGCAGTATACAATGCTACCTTTGGATGAGTGACAACAGTAACCATAGTAACAGCATGTTTATATTTGATGAAGCATGGAGGAGGTGTATAGTTGTGTTTTCATTTTCAACAGGGAGATACAGGAAACACAGTTGTAGCTGCCCATCACATTAGGCTGTAGTTAGTAAATGAACCCACACACTGTCACAGTCACAGCCTCGATCTTGTTCTCACCTACGGCCTGGAAGCTGAGAACCTGCTAGTGTGGTCTCAAAATCCTGTTCTTTCAGACCACTCATTAATAACCTTCGACTTCACTCTTTCAGCCTTAGCAGCATCTGGGGTAAAGGTCTACTACAGCAGATGTCTGTCTGAAGACGCCGTATCACAGTTTAGGACAGCAATCCTACCAGTACTCCCTGCAGTCCTATGTTTAAATACTAAAGGGGGTACCAACTTAAATATTACTCCTGCAGAAATTCACTGTATTGTCAACAACACTGACACATTACACTCAGTTTTAGACAGCATTGCTCCCCTAAAGAAGAAAACTGCAAATCAGAAGAGGCCAGCTCCGTGGTACAACTCAAATATCCGAAAATATACAGACTACACAAAGGATGGAGAGGAAGTGGCAGTCCTGTAATCCTCCAACTTTTTACTGTTACTGTTTTTTACTTACAAAACTGGGGTCATTGTTTTTAGACCCAAACATCTCAGAACTAGATTATCAGATAACATTGTCTCTCAGGATGGCATTTCTTTGGCATCCAGTAAGACTGTGAGGAACCTCAGAGTTATTTTTGATGAGGACATGTTGTTTGTCTCTCATATTAAACAGGTCTCTAAGATCGCCTTTTTCAATATTGCTAAGATCAGGAGCATCCTCTCTCACAGTGATGCTGAAAAGCTCATCCATGCCTTTGTCACTTCAAGACTGGACTACTGCAACTCTTTATTGTCAGGATGTCCACATTACTCCATCAACAGTCTGCAGCTGATCCAGAACGCAGCAGCTAGAGTTCTGACAGGAAGCAGCCAAAGGGATCATATCTCTACTGTGTTAGCTTCTCTTCATTGGTTTCCGGTAAAATTCATAATAGACTAAAATTCTCCTTCTTACATATAAAGCTCTACATGGACTAGCTCCACTATACCGGCAGGATCTAACAGTTGAAAATACTCAGATCTCAGAGTGCAGGTTTACTTGTTCCTAGAATTCATAAAAGTAAAAGGGAGGACGAGCCTTCAGCTATCAGACACCTCTACTGCAGTTAGCAGTGTTGGGGAGTAACGGATTACATGTACCGACTTTACGTATTTAGAATACAAAATATGAGTAACTGTATTCCGTTACAGTTACACTTTAAAGAGATGGTAATTAGAATACAGTTACATTGTTGAAATCAGTGGATTACACAACTGTAGTTTCACGTGTTTATTCACTCTGCTGGATGAAACAAGTCGTGAAAAAATCTTTGTCTTCTTACAACAAAGATGTTGTTTACGGCAGATGTCTGACTCTCCTTACTGCTTGTCTCATTGTGTGGTCATATACGCGTGTATGATGGTGAATAGTCAGGAGTGAGAGCTCTTACCATCAATACAACATCTTTGAGCAAAGCTAAAGTTTTTGGTTCAGCAAACTGGACAGAAAGCTGCAGCTGTGGGCGACAGAGAGGCTGGAGCAGCCGCACTGATGGGGTTCAGAGGATGAGGATGAGGATGAAGCGTTGCATGCTTCAATCATGATGCCGGTACATGGTTAGCGTCACTTGAATAAGTGAACTAGTTCGCTGTTGGCTGCTAGCTAACTCAGTCCAAAATGGAGGCTGATTAACAGGAAGGTGTTGCTTGCAGTCAGCTAGTTTTATACATGGGTCTGTTTGATGTACGTATTCAAACACTGTTTCTGTGTGTAAAATGACTTTTGGTTGCATTCTTTAAAAAATATACTATTCTGTCATCATAACGTTTTTTTCTGTTTCTCTAAATAGAATAACATTGATGTAAATGCAGTCCCCTGTAACAGTCTGGACACTTTATTGAATGTTTTATAGTGTCCTTTGTAGTCAGCAGGGATTGATCGCTGCATTCAATCACTTAGAATGCAATTCAATGTGTGAGTAATCCGAGTATTCAGAATATGTTACTCTGACTGAGTAATGTAACGGAAGATATTACAAATTACGTTTTAGGGAGTTTTAGGGTAATCTGTATTCTGTAACTGAATACTTTTTTATTCAGTTACATTTCATTCAGTATTCTTCCCAACACTGCCAGTTAGCAATCTGGGTCCGAGAGGCAGACACCACCTCCACCTTTAAGACCAGATTTAAAACTTTTCTGTTTAGTAAACAGAAAAGCGTATAGTTAAGTGTGTAGGGCTGATAGGTATTGTATAGTCACTTCTTGATATCCAACTACAGGTAGAACAGGCTGACTAATTCCAGGAATCACACCATTTGTTGTTACCCATCAAGCATATGCCCCCTCCTCCTGATTTGCCTAACTCCTCTCTCGCCCTTGTGGTAGACAGACAGGAGCTCTGCTAGTTAAACAGCATGATCGCCGTTGTGGGAGAAAGCCAAGCTCTCAAGGATGTTACAGTCTTGAATAGTGAATGTTTGTTCTCTGTATGACGGTGTGTGGGTGAAGAGAACTTTCATCATTGGATGTTTCATAGAAGCAGTGTTAATTGAAGCTTTTTTTCTGAGACCAATAGACACATCAACTGTTGGTTACAAAGGGGTTACTCACCTAAAACGATAAAACAGATAATCAATCCTTAATTTGCAGCATTGCCATGTTTCAACAAGTCAACAATACATCCCTCCCTGACCTGCACTCAAGCCAAATTATAGTCTCACTAGCTTTCAGTGTTTTCCTACCTTTAAAACCGTGGTAGAAATCCTGGCCCAAAGAGTTACCTCAGTGAGAAGTCAGACTGCTTGTTGTGTTCCAGCTCTTCTTCTCTTTCTGTTGTGCTAACGGTTAGCAAAGTGAATTGGTACATAAACACGACCCACTGGTACGGAGTGTGAAAGTCTGCTGGAGTTCAAGAGGGTGAAGTTTCCAACAAGACAAATTTATGTTTTGGTGACAAACATAAATTTAAACATTTAAGATATTAAAAGTAAATATTTTCATTCAACAATCCCTCTGTTGCTATTTATCAGTGTACGGCCCAAATTACAAACAGTGTACAGAAATATGTGACCAGCTGCACTCATAGTTCTGTTTGCTACTGTGAAAGCCAAGGATTTCAATTTTTAATGTATGGAAGGCATGTCAAGTAGATCCATTATGTATCGGCAGGCCTTATGCTGTCATGTCAGTGTTGGAGATTAACAATTTATGAACATATGGATGCATAGACCATGCTGCTTATAGAAAGATGCATCAAAGGACAAAGAATCACAGCAGACAGTAAAAAATATCTTACAGAATCAGACGGCATATCACACACATCTTTATCACTACTATGTGTAATAGCTGTCACATTTTCAGCTTTCGATGTTTACTGCATTGGAAGTACAGGATTGTCAACATGTCATTATAAACAGCTTCATAGTCATGGTAGACAGTTAGGCTACCTTGATGAGACATAAAGAAGCATTTAACAGGATAATGATTGCTGGTTTTGGGAAAGTGGGAGATGACAGAGAGCAGGTGGGGGCACAGGCTGAAACTGTATATCATATATATCCCAAGTGATAAAATTCAAAAGAGATAATATTTAACAATGCTCAAACAATAGAATCAAAATCTAAATGCACAAGTATTAAGACTTCAATTAGAAAAGACAACACAAGAAAGAGGTCTCAACTTAACACAGAGGTTACGTCTCTCCAAAATGAAGGATCATATCATGATGCAGATTAAATATGCATACAAATGTGTTTGCATGAGTGTCTTTTCTGAAGAAAAGAAAAATCACATTGAAGTCAGATGCAGTTCTGAAATAACAGTTACATAAACTACCTTGAAGGATACTCCAAGTGGGACATGCCCGGAACACCTCCCCAGGGAGGTCTCACTGGGAGGAGATGACCCAGGATGGCTGGCCTCTGGATTCCCCCGGAAGAGCTGGAAGAAGTCCGGTGAGAGGGAAGTCTGGCCGTCCCTGCTTAGACTGCAACCCGGCTCCAGATAAGCGGTTGAAGATGGATGGATGAATGGATGGATTTTTGTTATTTTAATAACAACATCTTGAACACAGCACATAAACAAATATTCACAGTCTTGAATGTTATGTAGCTATACAAATAAGGAAATGATGATAAATCATTATCTGGATATTCAAAGAGTACAGTTACAGCGATCTAAATAACTTGCATACAAATCATCAAGAGTTTGTCAGTTTTCACCACCTAGGATTATATACTGTAGCAAGGGGTCCCAAATCTTAGCAAAGTATTTCTCTTAATCTAATTCTTTCCAGGCTCTAAGCCACATTTGTTGCGTGGGTACAGAGTCAGATATCAACATGTGCAACAACAACCATACCTAAGGACACAGTCTGAACCTCATTTGCCTATAGGCAAAAATGCTGTTCCACCTAAGACCACATTCAGTGGGTCTGGGTTAAAACTCTTATTGAAAGCTTTGAAGAGGACCAACATGTGCTAGTGTTCCTTCCGAAATCTTACACGTAATACATAATGGTGCTATTAATGAATAAAACTTGTGTATCTTGGTTCTACAGTAATAAAGACTGTGTAATAACTTAATCTAAAAATATGGGACGCTTGGATGACGTACAAACTCTGAAGTATGGCAAATGAGGCAAATGTGCCTTCAATGTACATTTAGGTCACGGATCCCTCTTCGGTGCCACATTAAAAAAAAGAATCATTCAGGCAAAGCATGGTTGTTGCATAGTGGGTGCTTTTATGTATTTCCTAATGTGATTCCATATTGTTAGCTATGGTAATACTGCTACAATAAGCTGTCTTATTTGGTTTGGTGGTTGTTCAAGTTTGACCCATGCTTAACAATCTTCAGGGTTGCATGAAAAGTCTTTTTTCCACCACATTATGATGGAATGTGTTGTAGCCCAGTCATAGAGTTAAAAAAAAGGGTAAACCAAAGCCACCTTCTAACTTAGGCTTGCAATGCTTCTTAGCTATACGCGCTGCTTTGTAATTCCATAAGAAATCTAAGACAATTGAACTGTTTGAAGTATGCCTGAGGTACGTAGAAAGGGATACCTTGGAAAAGAAAAAGAAATTGGGGTAGCACAACCATTTTAATTGTATTAAAATTGTTTGCAATGCATTGCATTGCCAACCAAAGAGATAGGGAGGGTTCTCCAGAAATCAGTATTCTGTTTGAGTTTACCAATTTGTCATAAAGAGGTCATCAGGAGTTTTTGTTATTATACTGATTATACTGAGATAAGTAGTAAGTAAGTGGCATATATTATCTTGATCCAATTCCTAGAAGCAGACCCAAACCCAAATTTTTCCAATGCCACTTGCATTGAACCTGATCAAATGCGCGTTGTGCGTCTAAGGAAACAATAGCTGCCTCACTTCAGTGTTTACTGTACAGGGCATTAAAGAGACGACATAAATTACTATACTATACTATACTATACTACTACAGATGTACGGCTTCAGCCTAGTGTTATATTTGTATCTCAAGCCTACTATTTTATTAAGCAGGTTCATGTCAGGGTAACTAATTGTTCTCCAATGTTGTTTAATTATTTTTTATTTTCACCAACTTCACCACTTTAAAAGCTTCCAACAGAGAGGAATCTTTAATATAACCCCTCTCGTTTGTATTAGACAATTCAGACATTTTCTCTACCGTGTATTTTACAGAAACTCTGGTCCTTTAACAATGAGATATCTAAACACTAACTGTAGTTGACCTACATTAATTTTAGGATCTAGTGAAATGATCAGATATAACAATGTTATGGTAACAGCAGCCAGAAACAGTAGAAAGCAGGGCAGAGTCTGAGAGAAAGAGATCTATTCTTGACGATTGAATAAGATTTGTGTACCGATGAGAAAAATGAGAAATCTCTTTTATTTAGGACGGCAGTGCTTTTGGACTTAAATGTTTATGGTCGTTGCCTTTCTGTTAGAGGATCTAGAATACAATTGAAGTCACCCCCCATAATCACCTTAGACTGAGAATGGTTGGAAATGATTCTAGAAAAGGCTTAAAAGAATTCAGGCTCATCATAATTTGGGCCATATACATTTATCAGTGTAACTGGTATTTCATTTAGTGATCCTCTGACGGTCTGTG
The DNA here is from genome assembly GCF_900634625.1 of Parambassis ranga. Lineage (NCBI taxonomy): Eukaryota > Metazoa > Chordata > Actinopteri > Ambassidae > Parambassis > Parambassis ranga. The sequence goes on from NC_041037.1 coordinate 20,239,810, forward strand.
ATAGTTTCGTCATGTAGACATGTGACTTTTATATGCGTTAAGATGCATTAAACCATGCCTCTGGCTTTAACTGAAAAATGTGATCAAAATATGGCGTTCTCAAAATTCTTTTCTTAATGTGGTTCCCTGTAAAAGAAAAACATATATCTGCTTTAAGTGACCTCAAGTGGGCAAACACTTTTTCTCATTTAATGGAGCTGTTCATCCCTCTTACGTTCCAAGTGACTAGTGTGACAGCTCCTATATTTTGTTGGTTAAGATCACCTAAAAAAGAGATGTAAATAATCTACATTCAAAGACTGTAATACCTAACAACAAGCTTGTGCTGTAAATAACTAAGTTGACAAACAACAACATATCAACAACGAGATAAGAACATTCTCGTCCCCTCTCTACCGCCCCATAACCTCCAGTACTTACTAGCTCCATCGTCTCAGTCAATGTCAGCAGCGACAAAGAAAATAATAATGATAATTATTCACACACTCACATTCTTAATTTTTACAGCTCCAGGAACCTCAACGCTGTTAAAATGAAATAAAAATAACCTCTATTTGACAATAAGTGTTGGAAGTGTAAAACTGGAATGGGAACTTTCTTACACTGTATATGGGAGTGAATGGTCTGGTTAATGATCCCCCTCACTCCTGTGTCCACTCAAATACCAACCATATCAAAAAGAATATTTTCTGTCATTATGGTGGGCGTAGTCACAGGTTCAAGAGTTATTTTAAGACACTGGGAAACAGCAGTCTCCCCCAATTTGAAGGACTGGATAGATGCAATTGTGAAGATGGCGTCCTATGAGTCTATGCTTTGTAGACTAAAGGACATGGAGGAAAGGACATGTCCTTGGGAACATTTTTGGAAATACACAACAACTGATAAAACACTGGAATTAGAGGCTAAAAGCAACAGCTTATAGACTGGATTTCCGGTATGTGGATCTGTTGATCAACTCAATATCAGCTCAATGTTAATCATCTTGAGTGAGAACTACATCTAGTTCCCAGTCAGACTTTGGTAGCCAAAAACGTATTGGTATCTTCTGCAGCATTCAATGTTTCAGTACAGTCTCCAACTGTGACGCTGAATCTCACTGGATAAGGGAAACCGTACCTTATTTCCTTGCCTTGCATTTGTCTCTGATGGATGAAAATTGCTGTCATTTTTTGAGAATGTCGTCTGGCAGATCCGGATAGTTGAACACTGGGGAGTTTCAAAACAAGATCTCTGTCCACCAGGTGGTGTGTTCGTGCCATTCAGGGATGTGGTCTTCCATCTTTCCCAGGCTTTAAGATTTGATATGCACAGTCAAGCCTAATTGGCAGCCTGAAACGTTCCTCCCTGAGGAGACTTGAAAGAGGTTTTGAAACAAACTTAGACAACTGCCCATTCTCAACTTTCTCTTTGATGCCGATGATACGGTGAGCACAATCCTCCAAAGAGCTTAATTTAGCTTGTTGCTGTTTAGACTAGGCTAGAACATACCCTTTCCAATTCTTCAATTCTTTTCTCATGGGAAACGGTGGCCTCCTACATAGGGTGCTGATAGCTGACACATCCACTTTTAGGCTGGTGGTGGTGACAGTCAGCTCTGAAAATCACTTGTCCACATTGGCATTCAGAACTCTGATAGCCGCTAGCACATCCTGTATTGTAGCAATTAGTAGCAATGCTAATTTTGTGGTCCCCTAGGCTAGACTCACTGTCCGTGTTATCACCCCCAACTCCCTTTGGGGTGGCTGCAATTTTTCTTCCCTCTTGCTTTCATACAGTGTGCTTGTTATAAATTTTCATTTTGAGCAACAAATGCAGAAAACAAGTTTTAAATATTATGGAGCTCTAACACCACTGTAGAATATTTTAGATAAAAAGATGTCTGAGTTTAACCAGATCACATCTTGTCATATTTCTCATATGTAAATTTGATTGATAATTTCTGGATGCCATTTTATTGTGTATCAGTTTATTCACCTGTGTTCTCTATTGTGCCTGTAATTATTTAAGATATGTGATAGATCAATAAACCATAACAACAGAGAAGGCAGTTTAGGTGGAAACTCGCTGTGGCAAAACCCTGACAGGAACAGTCAAATGCAGGAGATGTAATAAATCCATAAACAGTATATGATCTATCCAGAGACATTATTAATAAGACCAAATCTGCTCTGTATGTTGCTAACAAATAATGTTTGTCCATATGGGATGAAAACACATCTACCCAGTAATTAACTGTAAAATAAAAATGTTTAATATTGACAGCTTCTTACTACTTTAATTGATTAGAGGCCAGCAAGTCTAAACTAGAGACAATAATAAAATACCCTTTTATATGATTTACTGATCAAATGTAATAGCAATCTCTGTAATAAAAACAGAATAGTACAGACAGTGGACATCCATCTATAATCTGTCTATATTTTTAAAGGTCAAACTGAAGGTACAGTCATTTTTCTGCCTGTGTTTATAGTGCCAATATTGACACTTGGATAATACAGCAAAAACAAACATAAGAGACCTCACAAGACACCCGCTCTGACCTGACCGTTGCTGAGATCTGCCATTAAATATGGAAATGTTGAATTTCATAACTAATAAGATAATCTTTCTGGGACAGGGATTTTGTTTTTATGAATGATGGAACATCTTGATCCATATAATCCATGTTCCAAACTTATTCATATTCACTGTTAAAAGTAATTTAAATATCTTTGTGCTCTGTGTGTGTTATTCAAATATGCTATATTCACAATGCTGTTCTCTTCTGTCTCTTTTCATAGTCAAACATGAAAAGGCTTTGTGGTGTGTGGTAAGGTGCAGCATTGCCCCCTGTGGGCCACCACATGCCACTGCTGTGCTGTGTCTCCTCCCTCCTTTTTCTCCTCAGGTGCTCTGGGATTGACTGCAGGGTGGAGCCAGGGCTGAGTAGATGCACTTCCATCAGCACTGCTTTTAAGGGCCTCACTCCTCTTCACCAGTCACCAGTTCTTCTTAACCACGTGTCGTAAGAATCGCTCGCCAATCTGCTCTTCTGAGTATTTTCCTAGCTGTCCTTTTGAGTCTGCCTTCCTTTTTTCCATCAGTCTACCTCCCAGCATCCTCTGCAGCTCTGTCGTGCCCGAGTGCCTGTCCAGTTGGCCTTTTTACCTGAAACCTCACACAACAGGCTTAACAAGAAATACTGCTTGGGTTTACTGATACTGAAAACCTGTGTAGAGGTAATTCTACCAAATGCTAAGAATGCTAAGAATGTATGGTCAAAACAGTCCCACATATACTGTCAGTCTGACACTCAACTAAATACTCAAGACCCCATTCTTGTAGAACAGCATAGAACACAACAGCAGAGCACAAAAAAATTACATAAATAATCAAATGAAATTACCTATAAATAAATAAATAACTGCTTAGAAATAAAGGGATAAACAAATAAATAAATACATAAGAGGTGTATGTATATAATAACAACAGAGTAATGATAGAAAAACTGTAATATATTATTAAACTATCATTGGCTGACATCAAGCAGTAGATCCACATTATCTGATATTCCCTATCACACAACATTTCCATCTGTTCATTCTTCTAATAATTCTTCAGAAGAATCACTCTTAATTAGTTGAAAAAACAATTATCAAATTTCTCAAATTCTACACTTTCTTTTAAACTACAGTTTTTCAAGAGCCAAGCATGATGTAACATTTTTCATCCAGAAGCCCGTGGAGGGACAGTCAACACTTTTCCAATGTAATGCGATACAGCGTCTGGCTTGCAGAGGACAAAGGTCAATCATTTTCTTTTCTTTATTAGAAAGAGAACAACCATCGGGGTATATCCCTAAAATACATATTTTTGGGTTCAAATGTATTGGGGAGGATGTGATCTGAGAGAGATCATTTAACACCTTCCTCCAGAATGTTTTAATACCCTCACATTCCCAAAGACAGTGATACAATGAGCCTTGATAAATGTTGTACTTGTAGCATAGGTCAGGGTCGTTGATAAATTTGCTTAACTGCACTAGGGAGATATATGTTCGCATAATCCTCAGGAGATACAGGCGACTCTGTCCCTTCTTGTATATTGCCTCTGCGTTTGTGGACCAGTCCAGCTTGCGGTCAATGTAGACACGGACGTATTTGTAGCTGTCCACAATGTCCACGTTGGTGCCTTTCTTTGAAGGAAGATATTAGATCAACGAATAAATACACACTCCCCAGCACCAGCCAGAAGGAGTCAGGCACAGAAAATAAACACTCCTCCAGGTAATCTTGACAATTTCTCACCGCTGCTTGATACATTACTGCACACTGCACATTACTATACAAAATACACAGATGCTGCACCAACCTCTGCTTTACCTCAATGCCTGGCAAAATGCCTGTTTGATGACAGCATAGATGTCACTGACCTGTGTGCTGTCACGCTGGCCTGTGAGAAGCACCCTAGAGAATTATACCAGGCAACAACATCTGTCTGTCATTGGGAGATGCAAGAAAGGCCTACACTGAATCCAGAGCTGCATCTCACACAAACTTCAGAATCAAACAGTGGGGCTTCATAATTAACAGCAGCTTCCTCTTAAAAGAACCCATAACATGCAACAGCTTATTCAACATAAAAAGGCACAGGCAGTTGTGAGAAGAACTGTGAGACAAGGGCAAGCTGGAGAGCATTCTGTTCAAGAACAGGAAGAACCACTCCTGTAGAAGAGAGGCGGGAATGGGACTATCCTGTTTTGATCTCAGGACAGGGGGCTGCAGTTTCTGACAGTGAGAAAGCAGAAGTCATGGTTAAAAGCTTTGCCATGGTCCACAGCTCTGAAAAATCTGTCAGAGGTGGCTAAAATGAGGAAAGAACAAACAATGGCCCAGCATCCTGAAGCACTAGTAAGAAAAGTAGCCACAGATCATCATTTAGATCCACTGTTTACAATGGAAGCGATGAGTAGAGCACTTAGACGGTCAAAGCCAACATCTCCCGGAAAGGATCAACTCTGCTATTTGATGTTGAAGATCTTGGGGAATGGAGCATTCACAAAGTTGCTGCATTGTATATGAGAGTCTAGATTGAGGGGAAGCTCCCATCTGCATGGAAGGAGGCCTTAATCGCGCCAATAAGGAAACCGCAGAAAGATCCATCTAATCCAAATAGTTATCGTCCAATAGCTCTTACATCGAACTTGTGTAAAATAATGGAACGTATGATCACAGAAAGGATGTCATTTGACCTTGAAAGAAGAGGAGTGTTAGCCAGTTTCCAGAGTGGGTTTAGGAGAGCAAGAAACATCACAGACTCTAGTATCAGGCTGGATAATGAAGTCAGGAAAGCCCAGGCAAACAAAGAGTCAGTAATTGCACTGTTCTTTGACATAGAAAAAGCTTATGACATGATGTGGAAGGAGGGCCTTTTAATTAAATTGCACAAACTAGAGGTTGGTTGCCAGAGCCTTTAATTGGGTCAGAGACCATTTTTGGTAGGCAGATCCAGGTTCGGATCAGGTCAGCAGTGTCTAGCCAATATATAGTTGAGAATGGTACTCCACAGGGTAGTTGTGTTAGTCCGGTCTTATTTGTCTGACGACAACATGTCATCAGACAAATAAGACTGACTACTGTAACTGAAAGTAAACAGCTCCCAACCTTTCTAAGTCGATTTAACATCAGTTTACCGTCACCTGGGGCCATGTAACAAAACAGTAAGGCTTTAGCATGAGTTGGACTTTGTGGGATGACACTGACGTTACCTCCTCCAGCTTCGACCAGCACTGACTCTTTGCGGTGTTTTACGCTCGCCCAAAGAAGGCTACTGGCTTTGTTAGGTCCGTTACCGTAGTAATGGGTTAAGGTTAGTAGCGCTGTGGTAACCAGGAAAACGTGGAGTGGATTTCAGCGGTGAGGTTATTCTCTTATGAATCAAGTGAAACTGAGTTTTTTTCCGCGAGCAATTGAAACAGTGTTAGGTGGAGTTTCCTACACTAAATGTGTGTATGTGTGGGGGGGGGTCCTAACGGGCCATTTTAAAATGTGTGTGTGTGTGTGTGTGGGGGGGGGGGGGGGTTTACGTCCCACTCTGATATAATGGTAGCTACGCCTATGGGCGCACTTCAGATGGGTTGGGGGTCTACATTGTGGAGATGCTAGCAATTTTGGTGGCATTACCTTGGGCTAAATTAAGTAGGTGCTCTGACTCTGCTGCAGTTCTTTTAAGCATTCTTTTAAGCAGGTCATTTCATTTGAGAATCTGAGGGTAAGGGAGCTAAGGAGCTGGGGTTTCATGAGTTCACACTGAAAAGTATTTTAGGGTGTTGTAGTGGAGCACAGGTAGGGCTACTAGTGCCCTTCTTAAAAGAGACAGGGCTGTATGTTAGGATATACCGTAGTTAGTATTAATAAGTTAGCAGTTGTTGTAGTTGTATTCAGTAATAGAATGTATTTACGCCCCCCCCCCCTTCCAATTTGTGTGTAATTAGCTATGTCCATTGTCCCATACTCCGGAGCAGTAGGTGGCGGTAATGCTCCTTTAAGCCGTAAATCAAAAAGAAGAAAAAGGAGCAGCAGGCAGCAGCAGCATAAGAGGAGGAGGAGGAAGAAAAAACGTTTTTAAGTCTCGACACGGAATTTAAAGTTTTGTGTTTTTCGCCAATCAAACCCCTGTGCAGCCCAACGGTGGCTTTACAATATGTTTAACAGACAGACCAGCCTGTGGATGGGTGATGTATGTTTGAAGTCTGCTTTTATTTGTGTACGACATTAGCTTAGCTACGCATACTTGTAGCTAGGTCACGTTAGCCAGTTTAAATGTAACACGCCGTAATATTTTTACTTTGCTCCATGACATTTGTAACAATTTTAGTAACAGAAAATAAACGTGAAGGAGAAAATGATCAACGGGTACACATTTACCTCCACATAATATTTAATAAACAAGCCAATGTCTTTGTGAAGCAAAAGTTAGCTAATCATCATAACATTAGCAAATAGTTTATACATGTGTAGTGCTGATATAATGCATTTAAATGCAATAAGTGATGTCACAAGTGAAAATATCAAAACTCAGTAAAACTTGAAGTGTGTATTTTTGGCCGAAAGCTAGCATTGGGTGCTGGTGGTGTCTGCAGCTGTTCAGTGAAGCATAATGATGTGGTATTTTGAACTAGCTTTGTAGCTACGGTTAGCTTGTCAGTAAACACAGTGAGTGTGTGAGGAGCACATCTGAGCTGTAGAGGTTGTTCAGACAGCACAGTCAGGAAATTCATGAGCATGAACATGATGCCTGCATGTTGCTGCTTTAGTTGACTCCCTCTGTGTTACTTTGAAAGAGTTTAGTACAAACATATTATCAAAAGAGTTGTTGTTTGTTTTGGTTTAATGTTTCTATGAAATTCCTGTTTTGGTTTTGTCATTTGTTGGTATACTTATTACTCTAATGCTCTTGTCTTGCATTTATATGCAGTTGGACCCATACATGGATGAGAATTTTATCAAGCAGGCGTTTAGTGCTATGGGAGAGTCACCTTTTGGAGTGAAGATCATAACTCACAGGATAACTGGGTAAGTTTGGAGAACAACTGATGCAGTATGAGAATGCAGAGCAGATTTATGTTACACAGCCATGGAGTTCTCACAAACTCACAAATCCAAGGGTTATTCTCATGTTCCTAATTTGTTCATCATTGTCTCCTCCATAATCTCTGTTTTGTGTGTTAGGTGTGGTGACAGATAGGGTTGGGTGGGTATGCCGCGGTTTACAGGTAGTGAAAAAAATATTGCAAAAGATAAGGCTCAAATATTAAACATGTATTTGATGCCTTGTGTGGTTGAATTTTGTCACTGTTACTTCAATAGTATAATATATTTCACTTTTTGAGATGTTTGATAAAGTTTAAACATGTCCTCACATGAGAGAGAGACCTGTAGTCGCACGTGTGACCTGGTCCCTAAGAACACAACTTCTGCTGTTTAGAAGAGCTGAGATCATTTTTAGTTTCTAGGCACAAGCCAACAGTTTGGTGCCGCCGTCTGAGCCTTACGTTTATCATTTTAATTTATTATTTCCATTAGAAAAACTTGGCAGCGGAAACCATGACTGGCAGGTTTTCAGTTTACCAGACAAATGTTTTTATTATTAGAATTATCGGAGCTTAAAATGATAAATGATATGCAGGATATATGAGAATGATATCAAAGCATATAAATTAGAAACATTTTAATGAAAAGCAGGCTACAGGCTGTATCAAATAGTGCCATCAATTGACACCCATGCGTAACTTCTAACATAAATATTGCTCTTTTAACATGACAAACTTGTAAAAACACATTGGGATTGGCTCATACCATTTTAATAATGTGGAGGGCGTTGTCAGAATTTGGATACTGCCCAACCCTAATGACAGACATAGGGACAATTGGGGGAAATAAAGCAACAGCTGTTTTCTTCCACACCACTGGTATGCTCTACACGCATGACATCAGTTACGTTTGGCTCCAGTTGGCTCTGTGTAAGCTACAGCTTCAAAACTGGAGTCGTTCTAGGGTTCGGTTTTGAACGAGAAGGTCTGTAAAAGTTTTCAATGGCTGAAGGAGTATAAAATATGGGAGTTGGCTGGGTTAGCTTGGGTTAGCTGATGATAAAGGTGGTTTGAACACTCTAAGATTTTGTTGACAGCAGTGCAAGCGCGATGCATGAACATGTGAAGGGAAACACTGCGGCTGTTCTGCATGATTGGGTCGAAAAGGCAAAACCACTGTAAGTGTTTTTGTCTGTTAAATTAAGTCACCCTTTGTAGAAAGAGCTCTTAAAGTCCACTGTCATTAAGCTGCTAAATACAGTCTTTGAAGTTGGACACGGTCTCTCTCTGCTGTCTTTTCCATTTAGGGTCAAATCTGTGCTTATGTTGATGATTGATTGACGTTTCTGGTAGTGTTACTATGCAGACTTGATGCAGCCTACTATCTATTATTTTACACCTGTCCATCTAAGGACAATTCATTGAGTAGAAATCATGAAATGAGAAACATTTTATTCATTCTAATTCAGACATAATACAATACAATAAATACGATGAAATTATCATGTTTTTTTTCTTTTTCTGTCAGTCAGCCATACGGCTGAATTCCTGCAACAGATGGACTACTCGCCACAAATATTGCAGCTTGTAACTTTTCACACTAAAAAGGGTCTCATGACAGTTATAATTGAAGTGACACTACTGATTTAAAAAAAAAAAATCCTTATTTTTCCCTTTATGCTGGAGTTGAGCAGGTGAACCCTACATTTTTGCACTCTAATGTGTAACGCCAGGTTTACATTTTATTTTGTGTTTTACTATGAATTAACAAAACTGTATGTTAAATAAAATGTAAAGTAAAGTTGATTTTTTTTTTTTTTTTGGTGGAAATCCTAAAAACTAACTAAAACTTCTACTTTTCGAAGACTCAAATCAATTGTTGTCTTGTTGTGATTGTTTGAAAATGACTCAGACAGTGAATGGCAGATGGTTCTTCAGATCCCAAGCAGCATATAGCGTGGTCAGGTTAAAGTTGATTAATACACATAATTTGGTTACTGTCATAGTAATAACGTCTACAGCGATTTTCTAATGTCCACAGGGGTTTTGAAATGAGTTTGTCTCTAACAGTGTATTCTCTTGTGCAGCGGCTCTGCAGGATATTGCTTTGTGGAGCTAGCAGATGAAGAGAGCGTTGACCGCTGTGTTCAAAGACTCAACGGAAAACTGGTTCCTGGATCAAACCCGGTCAGTTCCATGGTGTAATTACAAAATATCTATTCATATTTATTGTCTTACATAAATAAAAATACACATAATTCCATACATTTATAAATATTATTAACGGTTTTATACTGCCTAAATTTTTTCCCACAATGTCAGATTGATGTTATAAAGCAGTATTTATTGTTTTTACTGTGGATAGGGGAGCTCGGCTAGCATTGGTCAGAAACACAGCAGTACTGGAGCAATCACTTGGATGTCAGGATGTTACTATTTTGCTCTGTAAACACATCATGTTTCTGTTCAGATATTTGGTAACTGTATCTGAAGTGTTTTACCTAGAGTACACAGTTTTACATAGAAGTAAAACTAATAGGCATATATAAAATGGAATTGTTTTGGTGAGGGGGAAAAAAAATCATCCCACCACACAGATCCCAGTCTATAGTGATGTGTAAAGATGTATCTTTAGCTCCTTGCTACATAGTTTGAAATGCTGCAGATCCTGTGGGCGGCCCAAGCTGCTGGGCTCCCTTGTCCACTGGCCTGTCTCTGCTGCTGAAGGTGGCTAAGAGGCTGCTTGTACATGAATGTACTGTGTTTGAAGCTGGTGAATAGAGTCTCTGGTAGGAACTAACTGAGGAATGGGCTAAAGGCTGGTCTGGGTGGTGGAGGTATGTAAACCCAAATAACAACCACAATAACTCCACTCTCTATTTCCAGCAATATCAGTGCTATTACTACACGTATATTTTTGTGTCTGTGGTTGGCTCAGTGTGTGTTCTCTCTCCCCCTGTGCAGCCCCGGAAGTTTAAGCTAAACTATGCCACCTACGGAAAACGCCCAGAGGCAGGGTAAGACCTCATACATGTTATCCATATACAATGACGGAAACCATAAAAAAGAAAATGGGAAAAACAAGGAAGTAGAATATTTTAGATAATTTTGTTTGTTGTGATGTGGCTCAATCGTGGCCTCCACTTTCTTTACAGAATATTTTACAGATTATTATTATTTTTAAACATTTTAAGATGGTTAATTAAATTTGAATTTGCATTCATTCAACAATTCAAATTTAATTTGACTTCTCATCACTAATACTGAGCTTTTGTTAGTTATACAAATATCAGGCTTCTAAGCATGTATGATTAAACATGAATATCATACAAACACATGATTTTACATGAATGTATCTTTTATTTTGTGTTTTTGTAAACCTGTACAGTTTTGTGTATGTATAGATAAAATAAGATAAGATAATCCTTTATTAGTCCCCCAAAGGAGAAATTCAGTGTTACAGCATCCAGGAAAGATACACACATTGTAAGAGGAAAATTAGCAAATATGTATAAAAAATATATATGAATGAATGCTTGTGGTGATAACAGAATAAAGTGACTTTAGTACTGAATTGTTATTGCACATTACAATCAGGCATGGTGACAATTTACAATATATACAGTAGAGCAGAACAGGAACAAAATAGGAGTGTTTATTCCTAGTGTTCTTTTCTCAGGCCAGAGTTCTCAGTGTTTGTGGGTGACTTGGCCTCTGAGGTGGATGACTACCAACTGCATCAAGTTTTTAAGAAGTACCCTTCCTGCAAAGGAGCCAAAGTGGTCACTGACCAGTACGGATACTCAAGGTATGTCAGCTCCTACAGATGGACTAGACAGCTGTGTAATGTATTTCATTTAAATATATTTGTAAGACAATAATGTATCAGATGTTTTTCTTGCTTTCTGTGCTTAATATTTGTGTGGATAGCAGTTCTGTGGCCGTTGAAAATCCAGTGCATCTTCATCTGTTTTCGAAAAAAAAGGCTGAAGAAATGTTTCTTGCCGACTTATGCTGAAACTATTGTTTTCCCCATATAGGCTAAGCAAGAGCAACTCACATTCAAGTGATGCTACCTCATGTTAAAAGTAAAACAACAAGTTTCAGTTCTACCATAATAATACTCATTATATTCTCTTTCTCATTATAAGTGGTTTTAAATGCCAAGTATAGAATGTGTGTAGTTGTGCAGGAGGCCTGACTGTTGTTTAACTCACAGAGGCTACGGCTTTGTCAAGTTTGGTGAGGAGAGCGAGCAGAAGAAGGCAATTGAAGAGTGTCAGGGTACAATGCTGGGGGGAAAGCCACTCAGACTCAGTATTGCAGTAGCAAAGAGGTAAGACATCAAATATCTAATAAACCTTCATGTTTGTGTGCAAACAACATCAAAAGTGTTCTTCAGGTACTCATGAAACTTTCTTCCATTTTTTGTTTTTGAAGTCAGAAGATGAGCAATTACTATGGGGGCCAAGGCCAGAATTACCATGGCAACTACACCCAGACTCAGTCAGGTTACTATGGCAGCCATAGCAGCAGTGGTCAAGGTCCTTACTACTCTCAGTGGGGGGGCTATGACCAGTACGGAGGCTACAACAGCAGTGGCTACAACAGCAGTGGCTATAACAGTGGCTACAACAGCGGCTACGGCAGTGGTTACAACTTTAACTATGGGCCCTATGGTTACCCCCCGCCTGGTCACATAATGCCACCACCTACAACAGGGATGCCTTCCATGACCACTGACATGTCCAGAACTACAGAGGTATGCAAAACACTGACATCCATGTTGAAAAGAATGGAATTTTGTAAAGCATCCTCAGTTGTGTGCCTGTTTAGTCAGTAGAAATGACACTAATATGTTCTAAATGATAATTCATGGTTCTGCAGCATTATTGTTGTAGATTTTTTTTACTTTCATTTAGGTTTATCAAATTGTCGAACATTTTGTGTGTCTCAACAGCAGAGCCAAGAGGAAGCTGAGGATGTAGACGAGGATCACGCAGAAGGTAAGACCCCAGGACCAGATGCTTTTGGTTTTCCAGCGGTTCCATTTGTGTGAACCCCTGTATAGAATTTCCTTGCATTTTTCACAAATGTATATTTGGTCTCATGGTTGAACTGATTCTGGGGTCAAAAGTCCCTGTAAGCTTGAGCTTGGCCAGCCATCCTTACTCTTTCTGTCTTTCTGTCTCTGTGGTTATGAGTTGGATTTCCAAAGCGAAGCATGGGATGTAGGCAGTGACGACGAGACTAGCATCAACAAAACGCATCTAAATTCTGCAAATATTTTTAACAAGGCAAGCAGCAATTCATCAAATAAAACCTGCCCCATTTTAAATATATGGTCATGCTTGGTGCGATAAGGTTTTACAAAATGGCTGACTAAAAGGGAGGGATTCCAGACAGTTTGACAGTGTGAGTATGGTTGGCCAGCTTATACTTCAGTACAGTGTGTGACACATTTTTAGCCATAATTTAGGAATTAATTTGCCAGATATTTCAAACATCCATGAAAAGGTGTAGGTTATTGTTGTCATTTGGCTATGATGAGTGCAGTTTCTTACTGGTATCACTGTGGAAAACAAATTTTAATATGCATATTAAAATGTGATGTGTTTTGAAGCAACTCAAAAACGTTTTCTGTTAATACTTTATTCCTATCCTGTGGGATTTTTTTTATTTTTTGCAGAACCCATCCCAGAGTGTGACGTGGAGCTGTGGAACAAAGACTTTATGCAGCGCAGTGAGGAGCTGTACGACGCTTTGATGAGCTGTCAGTGGGAACCTCTGGACTCTGTGGAGTCGTCCATCCCCCCCGTTTCTTGATAATGTCTTAGTTTTCATCCTCTGCTCACTCCTTTATTTTATTGAAATGATTTTGTACTCCCAGAATTTAACTTATGTCACCTACTAAAGGCCAGCTTGAGTTCACTCTCAGTACCTATTAAAATGCCCACAAACATTCAATTTTACCATGTTGGTAATAAAGTCTTTTAAAATAATAAATGTCCTTTAGTGATGCAGTGCTGAAGCTGACTGACATACTAAGTCCATTTGTTACGAACTGAATGTTGTGTGTCTGTGTTTCACCATTTAATGATGTCATATATTTTTGTTTTAATGGCCAGCAAAGTTAACAAAATTTGTCAGGCAAAGGAGACACACATGTTTCGCAACTACTTCCTGTCTTTAGGGTTATTTTGTACATAAAGGACATCATCCTTTCTTGTTTTGCTCATTTTAATGGATTTTTTTTAACTTTATTACATCACTTGATGTTGATGTGGGTGAAATGTGACAGAAAAATCCCAGAACTGTTATTAATCACTGCTTTCCTTAGTGGCTTTCTGTGCTGCCAATGAATGGTACAACCTCAAATCTACAAATGAAGAAACGTTTTTCATGACTGTTGTTTTTTATTTATGTGAACTTCATTGGAAATTTAACCCATTCAGGTCAGTTTACACAAACCTAGCTGAAAACTAGGGGTGGGACGGGTCACAAAATCCATGGTTCAGTTTGTATGACGGTTCTCAGGTCATGGTTTTTAGTTTGGTTTACATTGTTGAGGTTATTTCTATTTTTAACACTCCATACCATACCATAGATCAGCATGAAATATATATTCTAATTATCCAACATTCACCATATTTAAGATTCAGTTCAGTGTTTCTCCTACCATTATATGAGAAGGTCAAGTCAGTTTATTTCATTTTGTTTTCTGTATAGTGCCAGATCATAAAAGAAGTCATCTAGAACAGGTCTATACGTTGTTCTTTTAATAAACAAACTAAATAGTGTCATGTTATTTATTTGCATGGCGGCATGTCATCTTCCGCATGGTGGCAGGTTGTGAGACTGACTGACAGAAATGAGTGTTGCCAACCTGGCAACAATGTAAACTGAACCAAAAACCGTGACCTCACAATCGTGATACAAACTGAACCGTCCGTGCTGTGGTTAAAAAAAGCCTTCTTGCATTACGTGATGCACATGTCCTGAACTGAACAAAACGCACGCCGAACTGTGACACGTGTACTGTCCCATGCCTACTGAACCGTACAGTAACCATGTCAGTCTGTAGTCAGGCTACAACACATCAGCCCTATTGAACATGTTGCCTTTTCATAATGCCTATACAACACACACACTTTACTATGTGTTGCACATGCATATGCACTTAATGCATGTATATTGTGTTTTTCTGTCCACCTTGGATCAACATACTTCCCTAAAGATAAGAACCCCAATGTTGGCATGAGAGGTAGTTTGGTCCATTTCTTCCTTCTAAATCAGTGGAAAAGCTCAAAAGTGGATGTCTTGCACATAGTAACTGCCATCCGTGTTGACCGTTTTGGCAACAATGTAGGGTGGCTCATTTCTTAAGCAAAGAATATTAAATGTAATCATTTGTTGACATCCATCTTTATTCACTTGCTAGCTACTGAGGTCCTGTAGCTTGTTTTTGTTAGTTTCGGCACAGTTATATTTATTGTGTCCTTCCCCCAGGTTGCAGCTGGGACGAGTATGAGCAAATAAAGACAGGGTACAATGTGTGGGAATGTGAGACCAGTCAGGTGTCAGTGCTTGAATTTTTGAACAGTGCAACCTTGTGCAGTAATGACGGGCAAAAACAAAACTCACACACATTATATCTGATGTGTTCTTCACAGAAAGTGAGTCTCAGTTTGAAAAAACAATTGGTCGTATTATGTTTCTTTTGACAAAATAATAAAAACAAGTCCTACAGACCCGAACACCATACAAGGGTTAAGGCATGTGCGGACCAGCACAAACATTGTGCAGAAGTGTCCATTTTATTCATTCATTTGTGACTGAACAGATAAAACACTTTGCCTGGTCAATGAATCAATTTAATATTACAACTAGTTATGCATGAAAATTTAGGACATGGCTCAGACAGAAGTCCAGAGGCATTTAGGTGTCAGAGGCTCCACAAATACAACACATAGACTGGTGACTTAAGGCAATAAATACCTACTCCTAACCTACAAGGCTCTACATAGACTAGCTCCATTATATCTGCAGGACCTGATAGTACCGTATGTTCCTAGTAGAACACTCAGATCTCTGAGTGCAGGTTTACTTGTAGTTCCTAGGATTAAAAAAAAAAGTAGAATGGGAGGACGAGCCTTTAACTATCAGGCACCGCTACTATGGAACCAGTTACCAATCTGGGTCCAAGAGGCAGACACTGCCTCCACCTTTAAGACCAGACTTCTGTTTAGTACAGCATACAGTTAGTCTTAAACATAGTGTGTAGGGCTGATAGGTATTGATACAGTATATATATAGTATTGATATTGTTGACATGGCCTCAGCCACAGGTAGAACAGGTGTCATAGGGCCGATAAATTGTTCACTTTTAGCATAGTTATGCTGCTATAGGCCTACACTGTCAGGGGGCACAATCATGATCCACTGAGCAGTTCCCTGCCCCCTTAAATCCCCCTCTCACCCTTTTACCTCTATTCTCATTAGTCTGGTTCTAGTTGCTCTAACATGCATTGTGAGCTGTAAGGTCTTATCAGAATCAGAATCAGAATCAGAATTACTTTATTGATCCCAGGGGGATCATTCCAGGTGCTCCATGTATACTCATAAAAACAGGTTAGAAATATAAAATAAGGTAAAAAATAGTAAGAGTAGAATAAAAATAAAACCTAATAAATTCTAAACATTAATAAACATTCAAGTAAAATCCAGGCAAGTGAAGACTGGTAGTCATATATAATACAACTAATACTGTGTGCAGTAAAATCTTGTCTACAATAAATCCAATATGGATATAATTACAAGACAGTGTGTTAGATCTGATCTCAGAGGGAGGAGTTGTACAGTTTGATGGCCACAGGAAGGAATGAGCTCCTGTGGCTCAGTGGTGCATTTAGGAGGAATCAGTCTGGCACTGAAGGTCCTCCTGCACCTCAGCAGCACGTGGTGGAGAGGATGGAAGCTGTTCTCCAGGATCCCTGCAGCTTAGACAGCATCCTTCTGTCTGACACCACTGTCAGGGAATCCAGCTCCACCCACACAACATCACCGGCCCTTCTGATCAGTTTATTGAGTCTGTTATATAGACAGGTCAGGTGTGTGCCTTTCCTAATCAGCTGGACTCAATTTTCTGTCAATATGGGCTGCTGTGTGTACATTTATGAGGGAAAAAAATTAACTTAAATGATTTTAGCAAATGGCTGCAACAGAACAAAGAGTGAAAATTTTAAGGGGATCTGAATACATTTTGCAGAAGACATACTTTGAAGGGCTCTCTCATTGTTGTTAATTTGAGGTTGAAAAATGCTTAATATTTTTAATATTATAAGATTTGTAATAATATTTTAATACTTCCGGGAATGTCCTGAATCAGCTGAACATCTTTTGATGTTTGAACGGATGAATCGGTCAATGCATTCTGTCGATATGCTGAGGCAAAAAATGTATGGAAAAAAATAAGAAGAATAATAGATGAACAAGTTAATTAATCTCGTGTTGTCATTTGCTCGTTTCTCCTCTCGTTACATTTGGGGGAGAAAGTCTGCTGTCCCGCTTTACTGCAGAAGGTGGTGGTGGTGATGCACCATACGCTCGATACCTGCCGTAGAAGAAGAAGTAGGAGGAGGAGGAGGCGGAAGGAGAATAGTACTAGTAGGAAGAAGAAGAAGCAGCTGCTGCTGCTGGGCGGAGCTCGAAGAAGGAAGTGGAACCACAACAAAACAAGTTCGTTTCTAATGGTAATTTATATATTTTGCTTGTTTTGTTTGTATCGTCGAATGTGGTCCTTGGGTAACCTAGGGTGAAAATGTTTCTTGTTTGCGTAGCTAGCTCGTTTCACAGGCGTTATGTCAGTGTGAGCCCTTTGCCGTTTTTAGCTTAGCGTGTGCTTTTACATTTACTGAGCTGCACAATGTTTAGCTTTTAGGGGAAGTCGATTATTGTGCAGCTTTCTGTGTTTTGCTGTGCTAGCTTTCTTCGCATTATATGACCTTGTATGGATATATATATATATATATATCCATACAAGGTCATATATATATAGTAATGTCCTATTATTACGGTGGAGAAATTAGATTTCTAAGAATCTGACAGGACATCCTTTCGTCTACACACCATGAGCTAACAAACATTGTAGAGCAGTACAAGTTTAACGAAACATTGTAGATATGTGTGTTACTTGCATAGAATAGTAATTGTTGATGGAACGATTCTTTTCCAGCAGTGTTTGCGTGAAACCTTTGGACACAGCTAGTATTTTGTAGCAACAATATGGAAGAGACAAGTCGTGAGGCAGTGGCCACTGCAGTGCAGCGTGTGGCAGGGATGCTGCAAAGATCAGACCAGCTGGATAAAGTGGAACAGTACAGAAGGAGAGAAGCCCGCAAAAAAGCTTCTGTCGAAGCCAGGTTAAAGGTAATGCTTAACACATGCTTTGTTCAATTAGCCTTATAATGGTTATTAGAACTAATATGGTTTTAATGCTTTTATGTGCATGTGCACACTTGTAGGGCACGCTTGAAATTGACAGTGGCATGGTTTTATAATCTACCAGCACCTTAGTGCTAACACCGGGTAATGTTTATTTCAGCTGTTATGTAAAATGCAGCAGGTAATAGTCTGAAAGCATTTTCACTCAGCTGCTTCTTAAGTATTCTTAATCCCTGATAACTCTGTCACTTGAACTGAATTGTACTGGACATCATGTATGCAAAGGGCTTAAGTAAAGTTAATTTCTTATTAATTAATTATTAATTTACAAGCAAGTAAAGTCATTGATTATATGCAGTCCAATAATTAACAGTGTGTTGTCCCTGTAAGGCAGCCATCCAGTCCCAGTTGGATGGTGTTCGCACGGGACTGACCCAGCTGCATAGTGCCCTACTGGATGTCAAAGACATTCAGAGCTCATTGGCTGATGTGAGTAAGGACTGGAAGCAGAGCATCAACACCATAGAGAACTTAAAGGATGTTAAGGATGCTGTCGTTCAACATAGTCAGCTGGCCTCTGCTGTGGAAAACCTGAAAAACATTTTCTCTGGTGAGTTCCGTTACACCCTACTAGGATTGTCTACAATTGTTTTTCCTATTAACGAATCTTCGCACTGTGTGTGTCTTCGCTTTGTGTGCAGTCCCTGAGATAGTGGCACAGACACAGCAGCTGATAGAACAGGCAGAGCTGCTACAGGCCCACAGGAAGCTAATGGAGCTGGAGTGTTCACGGGATGACCTCATGTATGAGCAGTATCGTATGGACAGTAAAAACACCAGTGACATGAACCTCATCTCTATCTACTTTGAAGATGTAAGTTAAAGGGACAAATGAGATTTAGAGTGTAATATGGTAAAATATTTGAAATATTGTCATTACATCATAGTGCTGCTACACCAGGCAGACCTTTTTCTCTGCAGTTGCTGATTAATATAAGATCAGTTAACCCAGCATGTTTTTTAAGAAAGTAAACTGATAGAGTTCACACACATTTCTAAGACAAAATTCTGACATTTAACTCCATAGCCTAAATGTCTAGACAAGTTTACACAATATATACATCTTTATTGCATTCTAGACTTTTCTGAATGTCATAAATAGTGAGCCTAAACAAAGCTGGTTGAACCTTTAGTGATTAAGATTAAGATTAAGAAACCTTTATTAGTCCCACAATGGGGAAATTGCATTTTTGCAACAGCAGACACAGACAGCAAAAGATAAGTTAAGTTAAGAAAAGATATATACATTGTAAAATAAACTACCAATACAAATATAGAATAGAATCAAAAAACGGTATACATATTAACAGGTATTGCACAGGTGAGTTGAGGTAGAAGTGGTTTAAAAATGAATAATTTATTGTACACTGTGGTGTGTGAATATTGCACCTATCAGAAGTGTTCATTATACAGTCTGACAGCAGCAGGAAGGAAAGACCTTCTGTATCTCTCCTCCACACACCGAGGGTGGAGCAGTCTGCCACTGAAGCTGCTCTGCAGGGCTGACAGGGTGTCCTGCAGGGGGTGGACTCATTGTCCAGCATGGATGTCAGTTTTGTCAGGACCCTCCTGTCACCCACCTCCTGCACTGAGTCCAGAGAGCAGCCCAGGACAGAGCTGGACTTCCTGATGACTCTGTCCAGCTTCTTCCTCTCCCTCTCGGTGATGCTGCTGTTCCAGCAGACCACACCGTACAGAATGACTGATGCCACCACAGAGTCATAAAAGGTCTTCAGGAGTGCCCCTTCCACTCCAAAAGACTGCAGTCTCCTCAGCTGGTAGAGCCTGCTCTGGCCCTTCTTGTACGCGCTGTACAAGAAGGGCTGTCCACTGGCATCACCCGATTTTATTTTGGAGGTTTTAAAGTTTTGGTGGGCAAATTTAATTTCCATAATTTACTTAACTTTACTTTAAATTTAATTTAAATTTTATAGGCAAAGAGGTGGAGTTGAGGTGGGCAGGCAGCCATGTAAGCAGGAAACTTGCAATCTTATGTAATCTAAATCAGCACCCACCTGCAGTCACCACTTTCCTCATTTTGATATTGTTTGTTTTCTTCTAGGTACAGGGGTTGTCAGATGAGTTGGCCAAACAGTTGTGGATGGTACTACAGAGGTCCATGTTGACAGTTCGTCGTGACCCAACCATGTTGGTTTCAGTAGTTCGTATTATTGAGCGGGAGGAGAAGATTGATAGGCGAATGGTTGACAGAAAGAAGCAGACCGGATTCATTCCACCTGGGCGACCCAAGCGGTGGAAAGACAAGATGTTTGAGGTTATTAAACTGCTTTTCCACCTATCACAATATGGGGACAACTTACCGGTACTAATTCGTATTACTAAAAGACAGACCTTACTGACTGACTGCACAGACTTAGCCCTTAGTCACTGAGAACTTTCTTGAAGTCTTTGATCTCTTTTTGCCGCAGGTGTTAGAGGGTACAGTTAGTACCCGCATTGAGGGCACCCAAGCAGTGACAAGAGAGGCTGACAAAATGTGGCTGGTTCGTCTCCTAGAAATAACCAGAAAATATGTTCTGGATGACCTCATTGTTGTCAAGAATCTCATGGTGCAGTGCTTCCCTCCACACTACAACACATTTAACAGGTAATGGATACAAACTGAAATCACATTTGGAATGAAAACCTAACCTTCCACATTACATTGTACATTTGTACAGATGAATGTCAGAGTAAAATGGAAATGGAAGTAACACTCATTTATTTCCTGTCATAGTATAAATTTGTGCCCTAAATCAAATTATTGAGTTAGCTTATGATGCTAAATAATGAACCTTATCAAAATATTCACTTTTGTATTGATTCCTGATATGTTTGCTTGGTGTGTTTCAGGTTTTTTAGTCTTTATCACTGCGCTGTGTCCACTCGAGTCAAAGAATTGGCTTCTGAAGACTTGGAGGCCAATGAGATTGTGTCCCTGCTTACCTGGGTCCTCAACACATATAAGAGGTACATAGTGACCAGTTCGTAGTTTCTGATGTTATGTTGTGAAATCATCTCAGAGCAGAAAAACATACTGATTTTGCATACAGGTTATTGTACTAAGAGAAAAATCACAAGGCTTGTGCAGAACTGAGGTGTAATTAAATGTACATGTGTGTTTCAGTGTGGAGATGATGGGCCACCCAGAGCTCAGCTCAGAGTGTGACATCAATCAGTTAGAGCCGTTGCTGCCTCAGGATGTGGTGGATGACCTGCTCAGCAAATACATCAAGACTTTTACAGTAGGTCCATACACACTAACAGAAACATATGTTACTGCCTGAATTTTGTATTGACCATCCAGTGTAATTCTTACATAGTAAAAATGTGGGTAATGCACCAAAAAGTAAACCCGTTCCTTGAACATCAAATGAATGTAACTTCATTAAAGAAATACTGCCTCCAGCTTACCTCCATATCTAGCCTACACTTTCACTGCCTGTGTTTCACAAACATTTGTTTGTAAAAGGCAGGCTGGATGGTTTTTGATTGTCTGTGTCCTTAGTCTAATATAACAGGCTGGCTGCGGAAGGCTCTTGAAACGGATAAGAAGGACTGGCAGAAAGATACCGAACCTGAGGCTGACCAAGATGGATTCTACCAGACCACACTGCCTGCCATTGTCTTTCAAGTAACACACTTTCTCTGCAGTCTTGACTAGAAATATCTTCATGACCTAGATATTAACCGTTTTTCAGTAGGTTAGAAGTGCAAGTTTAGTCAGCAATGTTTGAAGACTTTCTAATGTTTTATGTCTGTGGACTTTGTAGCCCTACACATAACCTCTATCAATGTTTCACCAGTAATGTTATCAGACGGTTAACGAACAGCTACCTCAGGCCAGACAATGTTACCGTAGTTCCTTTTTCCTGTATTTAGTTTAGACAAAGAACACAAGAATACACTCTTAATTCATAAGGTGTTTGAAAACTGCACAGTGATGCTTTGTAGTTTTTGCCCTTAAACCAATGCTTAGAAAATTCTTTTTTAGGGCATAATAACCTAGATTGTGAATGGCCTCTTGTGTTTCGGGTTGGAGTTAGCTGGCATAAGGTGGAGCAATTATACTTTTATGCTCTCTTGTGTCGCTTTAAGAAAAGAGTCAAATTGAGATCTGAAAAAATCTGCAAGGATAAATGCATCTTATCACAACAATTTTCTTCTCTTCATCAGATGTTTGAACAGAATCTGCAAGTTGCTGCACAAATTGATGGAGATTTCAAAGAACAAGTGCTGAAGCTTTGTCTGAAACAAATGAACACTTTCCTAATCAGGTGTGTTTTTACACTTTTGTTTCTGATATGATAAAAGTCTCCTTAACATGGAGAATTCATTCATTAGAAATTCATAAAAAATATATCCAATATTAAGAATGAAAAATTGTATATATATATTAATTCCAGCAACAATGCAAGAAAGTGTTTCTTTGGCTTACCATTTTGTATCAACCTTTTAGCTTCATCATGTGCCATGTGTGTTTTTGTAATCTAATGTACCAGAGGGTTTATTACACAAATCTAAATGCTATCTTTGAAAACCTACTTGGAATGGCCAAGCACCTGGCCATCTCTCAGATTAGATTGCTCCCCACTCTGTCACCCCCATAGACAGTTGCCATTGCCTAAAACATGCCATTAGCTCTCTGTAGTAGATATGTTTCCCGTAAAAGCTGTAATAAGGGGGTATCCCCAACAATGATATGATAATTATTGATATTTACATATTTCCTGTGAAACACCAAGCTCATTTCTATGTGTGCTAAGTAAGCGTACAACCCTGTAACACTCTTTTTCTACTTTATGTGAATGATGTCATTCAGTCAATATGAAAAATGAGTTTGTTTGTAATTACTATGTGACCCTAATTGATGTGTTTGATTGTAGGTACAGAGAGGAGGCAGTGGCATACAAAGAGGAGCACATGAGAGACAGACAACTGCCTCAGTGTTATGTACAGTACATGATCGCCATCATTAACAACTGCCAGACATTCAAGTAAGATTCATTTTTATACAGCTAGTGTTTACACTGAAGTGGTATCATACCACATCATCATCATTACAAAGATAAGATCTGCCTGAGAATGGGGAGACAAGCCTACTACGGTATATCACATGTAAAGCAGCAGAGAGTGTGCTTGTTGTTGCAGGTCTCACAGCAGCATATTGACAAATGACATTCAATAGAACAACAGAGAAACCCAATTATCTGTAGGTGAAATGGTTGAGCCACTGTCACTGGCAACAAACACATATTTGAGAAAATGTATGTAATTTTTTATAAATGTATAGTGCAGTTGTATCCTGTGATCCTTTTTAACTGTTCCCTTGTGTTCTGCAGAGAGTCAATCAACAGTCTGAAGAGGAAGTACTCTCAATCCTCACAGCCCACTGACAGTGATGCTGCCATAGAGAGGACTCTCAATGAAGTGGCCAAAGAGGGCTGTCAGTTCCTATTGGATGAAGTCTTCCTAGACCTTGAAGTAATTATATTTGTTTTGGCTCACAGCTGTAGCAGTTTTTGCTGTACTGGGTGGACACGGAACAATCAGACATGTTAAAGATATTTTGTGATAACAACTATAAAGTCCATTTGTAATGTTTATTGCTACTGTATTAAATAGATAAATGGATGGATAGATACACAGATACTGTATTAATCCTGAAGGAATTTCATGTTGGCTCATAAATGTTCTTGATAGATGATGTGTTTTTTTATTTTAAATCCTAATGTTTGTAAAACATAAAAAGACAAAATAAAACAACTTGACACAATTTGACATTTTTTTTACCAGCATCACCTGAATGAGCTGCTAACCAGGAAGTGGCTGACAGGATCTCATGCTGTGGACACCATCTGTGTGACGGTGGAGGACTACTTCAACGATTTTAACAAAATCAAGAAACCCTTCAATCAGGTAGTAAATAACCCTATCCTATCTCCATGAATTCATAGTATATTCCAATTAAATTTAGCGTCTTCTTCTTTCTTGGGTAACCACAGCAAATTATCTGTTTCTACTAACTGTATCCTCAGCATCCTCATCTCTCACACCAACTTCTTGTCCACTTTAAGACATTAAACAGCTGACCTTGGATAAATTCTTTGTGTGAAGTGTTCAGTGTGTAGTCGTTTTTTTGGAACCATGAGCTGACTGGCTGAATGTTTGTGTACAGGAGATGACAAACGAGGCCCTGCGCAGAGTGGTGGCAGAGTACATTAAAGCAGTGATGCAGAAGAGAATCACCTTTAAAAATGCTGATGAGAGGAGGGAGGGAGCTGAGAGGATGATCAAAGAAGCAGATCAGTTCAAGTTTCTCTTCAGAAAGCTGGCAGCAGTGAGTTCTGTAAAAAATGGATTCTTTGTTTTGTTTTCTCTGTACTGACATTGACTTCCAGGCATATTTGCTTCTTCTGGATTTGTGCTGGATGTTTTATTAGTTGTCTGTTGCTATGAGGATCTTGTACAACAATGTAGCAGAAGTGAAGAAGAAAATTGCTTCTGTTCTAAACCACCGTGCCTGGAAAAACCTAGTCCGCACACTGATGGAGACTGCATTGCTGCTGTTGTGCGGCTTTTCTTTCACTGCGGAATTGACTTGATTTTGACTGGTTTATTGTTCTGTGTAGGGTGAAGACACAGATCGGCTTTGCGGTGCCATCACTGCCATCGCTGAGGTGTTCAAGCTGACTGACCCCACACTGCTTTTCCTGGAGGTCACCACACTGGTGTCCAAATATCCTGATATCAGGTACACCCAGTCATGCACATTTGACTGCCATTTTACCAATTACAATGTGAAGACATTGATACATTTATGTGACAGCTCTCCAAATATTATTATTTCCCTATTATACACTTACAAAATAATGGTAGGCTTTCAGGATTACTAATATTACCGGAAAACAGTTTAGAGGAAGTGGGCACAAGTAGTTATAATAATAATAATAATAATACAGTTTATTTGTTGACCCCTTTCTGGACACTTAAGATCACCTTACATCATTATTCGATTCAGATAAGTATTCTCTCAATTGTGTGTAGAGAGGGCAGAAAGAACCTGCACAACCTAACATATAACATAGTGCAGTTTGTCAAGGGCAGTAGGCAGTTTTAAACAGATGGGTTTTGAGTTTGTGTTGGAGTGAGTCAGTGTTATGCAGGTCAGTTGGGAGTGAGTTTCAGGGCTGGGGAGCAGAATGGCTGAATGCTCTGCTCTCCATGGTAACAAGGCGGTAACAAATGAGGTGGATGGAAGAGGATGATCTGAGGGTGCAAACGGGCGTGGCAATATGGAGGAGGTCGGAGATATATGGAGGGACAAGGTTGTGGATGACCTTAAAATTAAGGAGAAGTATTTTGTAGTTGATACGGTGTATGATGAGGAGCTGGTGGAGCTGCTGTAAGATGGGTGGGAGATAGTGGATAGAAGGGGTGCGTGTGATGATGTGGGCTTCCAAATTTCGGACCAGTTGCAGTTTATGGAGGAAGTAAGAAGAAGAAGCCACCACAGCTGAGAGTAATAAGTGGAGAATGGTGCAGAGCTACCTGTTACCAAGGGCCGCTGGAGGAACTGCTGGAGGGAGTGCTGGATATAAACTTCTTTATCCTCAAAAGAAACGGCTAAAAAGGACATAGCAGTTGACTGAGAGCCTGAATGTGTTGCTACATGCATCCTTAGCTGACAATGTTTTTTGTCCCCCCCCCCCCCCATAGGGAAGATCACATCCAGGCATTGCTTGCAGTGCGCGGTGATGCCAGCAGGGAAATGCGCCAGATGATCATTGGAACACTCAGCGAAAACAAAGTATCTTACACTGGCACTGCCCAGTCCATCTTCAAAGACATTACTGTCCCCACTATCACCATGACCACAATGACCACCATGACCTCCATGGCTACTGCAAAGCTGCTGAAATAAAGCCAGACAATGTGACACTGTTTGTTCATCTTCAGCACCTTTAGCAGTCACAATAGCATAATGAATCTTTTTGTTTTTGCAAATGCATTTTTTTTAATTTATCGCTGCTTATCATGTTGTGTTTCCTATTAGCTTTTAATCTTTTTCCCGTCAAGATGATCCCATGTCTGCTTCAACAAAGTGATTAAACCAGTTGAACTTATGTTATAGAAAACTAAAAGCAGTCAAAGCATCACAAGATTATAATACCTGTCTTCTTGTCTTCTTTTCCTGCTATTTTGCTGTCATTCCGTTGCTCCATATCTGCCAACATGCAAACTACCAAAATTTTCCCCATACTTAAATAGGAATCCTACAGTTCAAGTTCAAAAGTTAGCACCCCTCTTTTAATTGTGTGTATTTTTGTTTAAAAACAAAATAAAATCGTCTGATTGTAGTGGGTCTTAATGTTAAGCAAATACATCCTCAGATAACCAACAACATTTTTTAATGTACAATAAATTATTTTGCAAAAATGACATGAAGAGTAGAGGAAGTCATTTTGGGCAAGGTAGACATGCTGTGTTGCCATAGCAGGACAGGCAAAGACATTTTCAAGAGGTGCATCATGTTTCTACTGGCCCCTGCAGCATGCCGACTGCAGTTTTGCCGAAATTACAGTGACAGTGTTTCTGGCATGAGACAGGGCACCCTTCATTTGATTGGCTATTAGTGATATGCCCTTTCTTTCTTTCTCTCTCCTAGAAAGATATGTCAAGGTTCTGATGAGAGCAGTGTTTCCTGATTTAAGTAATTTAAGGGAAGATATGTTCCAGGAGTTGCAAGTCCACAGTCAACACACAACACACAACCTGCCACATTTTAGCCAGAGTGAGCTGAGGTGTCAAGAGGTGGAGTAGATGCTGGCTACAGGAACTATTGAATTCAATTATATTTATATAGTGCATTTTACAATCAGAATTGTCTCAAAGCACTTCACAGAGACCCAGAGCCAGGAAGAAACCTTGAACAAGACCCGGCTCATAAGGAGAACCTTCCTGCTGAGAGTCTGCCGGGTGGAGGAGGAGAAGAAGAAGAGGGAGACAAGACAGAGAGGATGAAGAAGAGAGAGAGAGACAGAGAACAAACACGACAGGTTGTTGATATATATATATATATTGTCAAATAGGAGAACTTGGAGAACCTTCCTTTGTTACCAAATCAAGTGCTGAAGGAGTAGGTAGTGGAAGTGGAGTGCTCTCAGTTGTTTGACTGCTGGCTGGAACGTCCTCTTGAGTTTCCTCACAAAACTCCCCATGACCTATGTTGTATACGACCATAAGAAGAAGAAAATAAAGACAATGCTATAGAATAACACAACTATATGCCAATAATTGACAAACTATGTTGTTATATACAGAGAAATGCCTGAGCATTAATAAACATTAATAAACACTATAGATTAAGTGAACAGAGCAGTAAGTGGTGCAGGCTTGAGATTTTGCAGTATCTGTCCTTGATCCCTGTCCTGTGATGAACTGGTCAGTCTTTTGGGTAAGGCCAATCTCTTAGTGATCCTTGATCTTCCAAAGGGCACAAAATCCCTGTCATTCTGGTCAGACATGGGGTTCCTTGCAAGCTTGAGTGCTTTATATCTTTATAGTGTTGTTGTTTTCTGTCTAACCATGATTGACTGTTCACAGGGATTGACTTGTAATTATTTGTAAATGACTGCAGAATTTTAGTGCATCTAGTCCTGCCAGGTTTTCAGGTTTTTGCTCTGGTCTTGATTTTATTCTTATTTGTTTGTGGGTGATGAGTATGAAATGATTTTACCTTAAATTACTTTTTTTTTCCTCTCCATCTTTTTTACATCGCTTCAGAAACATGTATTTATTAACTACCACCGCGCACTTTGTCCAGTTGGCGGCGCTGTGTTGCCTGTAAGCTTCAATAACCGCTGATAAACTCGAAGGAGACGAAGAAGAAACAGAAACAGGACGTTGAGTCTAATCTGAGAATCTACAGGCTGCTAAACATGAAAACATCTTTCTAGGTGCTGGGACACCCCGGATAACAGACTGTGTGTCTGTCTCTTTATACCCTTCACAATCGTATCTGAGATTACGAACAGCTGAACAGCTCAAGTGGGTAAGATTGACACCACTCTCTGATGCAACGAATGTTCAGCAGTGCTAAGCTAACCCTAGCTTATGTGAAGTTCGCTAGAATGAGCAGTACCGCTGCTATTATCAAGGCTATTTTATCGTGGCTGGTGTTCTGTTCCATTTCATTTTAAGATAAAAATACGTTGATTTATGTTAACGCTGCCGGTCCTTGCCTGTTTTGTTCATTCATGTGTTCTGAGGAGCAGCAGTCAGTTAGTAAGAGCTGAAACAGTGGATGCAGGTCAGGTGTCGGCGGCTGTTTATTCAGACGCTATACATTCAAGCTGTAAAACATTACAAATATGTGCCCTTGCAGTGTTTGTATTATTTGCTAAGCATTTGGAGTGGTGTACATGCCGTGTGCGCACCATATAATCTCTGGGCACATATAAGCAGTTGATTTATTACTATTTTTCTCACAAGCAGGAAATGTTTGCGCACATTATGTACAATAGTATGACAGAATTACTGTCGACTGCAAATTACAAATGTTAAGTGAAGAAAAGTAAATACAACACTTTAGGCAAGCAGACATCACAAAACAAGCCTAGTGAGAACAAGTCATGAATATCCAAAAACACATGATGTTGTATCAGCAGAAGATTGATCACCGAAAGCATCCTTTAGCCCATTGTTTACTACTGACTCCAGCTGGTTAAAAGAATGACCAGCATTCAAATGTATAAAACGGTAACTGTGCCTGAAGCATGGTGTTGATAGAGACTTCTAGATTACTATTTTGTAGTTTTGGTTCATGCTGCATCCACAACTACAAAATACAGTAACAATGAGGCTGAAAGTTTGGAAAATCAATACATTTATTGAGCACTACCTCGGATAATTGGATTAATGACACAGCACCACATCTTTTACACATATGTACAACTCCAAGCAACTTAAGCAATCATCAGTTTGGATGATTGGAATGAATCCCTATCACTTGATGTTACAGGCGGGTCTGATGTGGCATTGAGCCATCTAAAGAAATGTTTAATGAGATTAGAATTCACAAGGCAGTTTTTGAGAAGGGATAAGTGAGCACGTCTCTTATGTAACTCTGCTAGGAGGTAGTGTTGAAAGAGAGCTTTTCGGTCAGACTTTTTAATCTAAACTGGGAGACAGCAGACCCATTAACAATAAGTAAGAATCAGATGTTAGCAGCTGCTCCTTAGCTTAATGCCTTAACTTCTGCTGATAGCTGTGTGATGTTTTTGTCTGACACTGGCTTGTTTTTCAGGTACATCTAACTCGCTGAAGTTTCTTCATTCCACTCATCATGGTAGAATACTACCAGGTTTTAGGAGTACGGAAAGATGCATCTGCAGATGACATAAAGAAAGCGTGAGTGTTAAAATGTCATTTCCTTGTCGTCGTCTTGTTGTTGTCTTCCAAAGTGCTTGGCTGCAACACATTACCACCATCTTTATACCCCCAAAAAGAAGCTTGATCTTGCCTGATCAGTAAAACCGAAGTGAATATTTGTGCACAAAATGTGGGTTCAGGAGTAAAGGGGTTCAATTTTGATGTTACTGAAAGACAGTTTGGAATTTGAGTCGCTGCTGGATTAGCTCATTTATATGGTCACATTCCACTGAAGCATGTGAGCTGCTGTGTACTTTCAATGTCTTCACTGACATTAGTTTGGTCATTAGTCACTTGTTACTTATGTTTCTGCTAACAAAGTTAGGAACTCGAACTGACATTGTCAAAGCCATTTTATTAGTAACACAAAACTGCACAAGAGACATGTATTTATTGTGGTGAACCACTGGAAGCATTAAAATTATAGGAGGTGCAGGGGACAGGAGTTAAAAAATACATAGTACCTAGTACCAATCTGATGCCTGTTTGATTTGGGGACATCATGTTTAGTGGTAAATTAAATAATAGTATCTTCACTTTTAGAGATGTCTTAGCTAACTTGTTTTGTGTTGTTAGATGTATAGTTTGAGTATCTAATGTTATCAATTAAAAATACAAAATGCTAATATTTTTATAGTGATGTTTAGACCTGCCCACAAATATAGTCCACAGACTACTCTGTTCTCCTGGTGTTCTCACTTTATCAGTCTTTATTGAACTGCACAGGTGTCCTACAAAGACAAAACGTTACACACAGTGGAAAAACATGAAAACATGTTGTATTGCTTATTGTAAAAAAATAAAATAAAAAATAATAATCATTTGTGGATACCTTGTAAGTGCACAGTAAGTAGTAGTAAGAGTGCTGATTGTACTTTTACTCTGATGCAGGTACAGAAAGCTGGCCCTGAGGTGGCACCCTGATAAAAACCCAGAGAACAAGGAGGAGGCTGAGAAGAAATTTAAGGAGCTGTCGGAGGCCTATGAAGTCCTGTCAGATGGTTTGTACCACAGCTGTCTTCCATGAGTCTGCAAATAACAAACACATAGTGGAAACAGCACTAATTTAAAGAGTGAAGCTCAAACCAACACCGCAGGGTGGGAGCAGAGCAAAGTCCAAATAATTACACTGCCCTCTTTCTTCTGCAGTGAGCTCTCTGTTTCTGGCTTATTAGCAGTGTTTTCACTGTTGCTTTTGACACTTTTCACGTTCCTCCTCTAGTCAACAAACGGAGCATATATGATCGTTATGGCAAAGAAGGGCTGACAGGGAGCAATGAAGGAAGAGGTAAGAGTTTCTCACCCATTTTAAAAGAAGAGAGCAGTCTCAGTTCATGCAAAATGTCGATTTATTCCCTACTGTATGTCTTATGAGTGTAGAGGTGTGATTTAATGACAGTAAACACATTAAAGACTAAAACCGTACCATACGCTATTTTTTGGCTTTTGTCTGTTAATTTATTGACTTTATATTTCAGGGGGGCATTTCCACAACGGAGACCATTTTCATGAGCCATTTACATTCCGCAATCCAGACGATGTTTTTAGGGAATTCTTCGGGGGCAGAGACCCATTTGCAGATTTCTTTGGTAAGATGTGCTGCCATAGTATACAAGTTGGTACAGTGGTCCTTTGCTAAGAGTTCAGCTCAGCTACAGCTGCTGTTGTAAGTTATTTTTACTCATTCTCACCTTTCTTACTGCCCTGTCCTCTAAGGTGCAGATCCATTTAGTGAGGATCCATTTTTCAGCAGTGGCCAGCGGCACCGAAGTCGTACAAATCGAAACCGGACGGGAGGCTCGTTTTTTGGTGGCTTTGTTGGTTTTCCTCCCTTTGGTGCAGGCTTCTCACCTTTTGACCCCGGTAATAGATGGCGGTCGATAATTATAAAAACACTTAAACATTTCACATGTTTGCTAATCACCTCTGTGCTATTCTTTCAGGCTTCAATTCTTTTGGTTCCATGAATGCCATGGGTCATATGGGTCACATGGGTCACATGACAACTATGGGCAATATGGGTGGTGGAGGCTTCACCTCCTTTTCTTCAACCTCCTTTGGAGGAGGAGGAGGAGGAGGAGGGGGAAGCATGGGCAACTTTCGCTCTGTCTCTACCTCCACCAAGATTATCAACGGCAGAAAGATCACTACTAAAAGGTAGATGTGGACACGCAGAGTAACAGTGACACTTTTCATGTCTTTTGCACATTGTAGAACAAATGTGTTCTATGGTATCATACATATAATAAGTAAACAGATTAAATCTTGCTGAAAAACGAAAAAGAGTAGTGTCAACAAGGATGTTGATTAAATGAATGATTCATAAAAAAACAACTTTGTTTCCAGCTGTTCAGCACACATTGCACACGCAATGAGTTCTCATGTTTTTATATTACTGTTTTACAAGCTGTGTGTGATATATCCGATAAATCCTGTTTTCACAGCTCTTCACAACTGAAGAGTGAGAGCAGCTGTTGACATTCTGTGTTAGTTTGGGAGCTAGGATTGTCCTCAGCTAGACATATTCCATAACAGTATCAGCGGTAGCATTCAACACAGTGACACCATTCTGTTACATTGAACACTGTCACACTGAATTGCTGATAAAGCTATGGTAGGCAAAAATACAACACAAAAGATAAACTGTTAACCCTCCAGACCACAAGTAGTTTCTGCTGTTTTTCATTCCTGTCACATAGTGAATCAGTGTGGACTCAATGTCAAGTGAGACATGCAGGAAAGGAAGAAGGAAGCTTTGGAGTGGAGTAGGAAAGATTTTACCTAAGCAGTTGTCTTTTAACAGAAGATAATCATGTTTTCACCAAGACATGTTTTCTAGTAGAAATGTTTGAATAAATGTTGTTGTTGTTCATTGTATATTATTACAATATTTTCTCAGATCTGTCTATTTCTCTCTTTATTTCCTCTAGAATTGTAGAAAATGGTCAAGAGCGTGTGGAGGTGGAGGAGGATGGGCAGCTGCGGTCATTAACAATTAACGGTAAGGAGCAGCTGCTCCGACTGAAACACAAGTGAAGACGCAAACATCCTCTGCTGGAGAAGTGTTACCTCAGCACAAACATCCCAACAAACTTGAGCTAGAAAAAGAAGGAAAAAAAGCAAGTGGTAATAGTGCTCTTGTATTAGGTGGGTGTATATACTTAAGTAGGGTTTCTTTCCCTTCATTTCCTCCCTCCCACTAGTTCTCCTTTGTTAACCAATGAACCAAATTGTTTAATCTGGATGCAGACTTTCTATGCATCTTGTCGAGGATTCTGAATTGGAGCTGTCCTTATGTTTTGGCTCAGGGTGTTGTTACTTATTGTGTTTGGGACCAGAGTATTCTTCTGATGTGTTAATGAGCAGGACCCTCCTCTTCCAGAACTTTCTGTTTGCACTGTGTAGGTATAGTATGTGTGCAGACTGCACACACTGTTTTCAGTAAACAAAGCATGACTTTGCTTTTTCATCTGAATCCCCATTTATTGTTAGTCTAAGCTCCTCTTAGTAATAATTCTTTTTTTATTAAATGCTTGTATCATGAGTTATGCAATTTTGTATGTTCTAATACCTATGTGTTTTTGTCTAATGCATGTACACATGTTATTGTTGAGTCTTAACTTTAAAGTTGCATTTTGATGCACAAACAGTGGAAGGCATTCTGTACATGATTTGGTGTACTTTGTAAACCAATAAATCTTGAGTTTTGTCCTGTTTTCAGGATGCTGAAATCTTGTTCTGATTATTTGTAGTGATCTCATCTTTTTTGCCATAACTAAACAGTACTACAAGGAAACAATGTGTTTTGTGAAATGGCACTGCAGTTTCATTGTTTGTTTACACATTCAGAACTTCACTCCATCATCAGCGTGCACTGCAGCACACGCTCATGCCCATCTCGTCATATTTGACACACATCACACCCAGTACAACGATGAATGTAGTACATCGTTAGTGCTTGTTACAACCCACAAGTGATTAAGTACAAAGTCACCAGGAGATGTACATTTGATTGTGTAAATGTAATAAAGGTGATATAAATTGCTGTAGGCTCTTAAGTCTTCAGCAGAAACATTCATACAGTTCGATCTAGGAGAGTGTATGTGATTACAGAAGTGAATACTTGCCACCCAATCATGATGTCTCTTAGAGTAGGGCAGAATGTTGTCTCCAAAGTAACTGTTAACTAGCATGCAGATTTATCCTGATTAGTGTCTTTAGTCAAGACAATCTGTACTGGAGACGGCTTATAACCAACAAGCAACAAAACATATTGACCTTTGTACAGAGTAAATCCTACCAAATCCTACAGCATATAGAAAAGTCAGGCACTGATACTGTACCACTGTTTTACATGTTCATTCTCTTATTTGGTTAGGACTAATAAAAACCGCTTAGTTTCTTTCACCAATGTGTCAGTTCTGCAATAACACCTAAACATAAAAACTGACGCTGTTATTTCTGCTGTTTACATTTTGCTGCTGCTCACTGTCACCAAATGCTGCCTAGTGCTAATATTTTCCAAAACAGACCGATTTTTAGGATACAAGCACTTGAGCTTAAATCACCAACCCTGGTGTGATTCTAAATTATTGACTCTTGTATTAACACCTCAAGATATCCTTCCACGGCTGTCTGGAAGTTTGAGAAGAAAAGTGGGAAGCAAAAAGATGCAGACAGCCAAAGAGTGTGTCATTACATCACACAGTGTGACAGAAAACGTTATATAAGCAAAAATATTCAGATACATTATGAACAGGACAAACTTGGCATGTGATTGTTCATCTGTTTGGCTGAGACTTCACCCACTTAGTCTATATGGTATAACAATAACACCCATATTAAATGTGTCATTGTCATCAAGAGAGAGCCCAGATAATTACACTCAATTAGAAAGTTTGCAATGCAAAAAAAGTCCCCGCAAAATTTTAAAAAAACCAAAACTTATTATTAACATACAGTATCTA
Source organism: Parambassis ranga (assembly GCF_900634625.1). Lineage (NCBI taxonomy): Eukaryota > Metazoa > Chordata > Actinopteri > Ambassidae > Parambassis > Parambassis ranga. Next base: position 20,274,286 of record NC_041037.1, read on the forward strand.
TAAATGCAGATTAATTTCCATAGTATGTATATTCAGAAGTTACTTTCAGTAGTAATAACTTCATTCTGGGAAATGATGAATTGGAATGAAGGTAAAGTTTTTTGTTTAGTTTTTTTGCTTTAAGAGAAGAATAAGGAGCAGCAGTCTATCAGGGATAAAGGGCCACCTACTGACAGCCTGCACCACTTTAATCTGACGAAATGTGTTTCACAAAATGTTTTGTCTTTTTTAAGGGCAGTGAGCCCTTGCATTTACTCGAAACAGGAATGATTCCGGCTCCGAACATAAGGTTGTAAAGAGAAGGGGGAGTCTGTTGAAAGAGTATTAAGCTGAGAAACTGCTCATTTAGAGCAAATCTCGCTCCAGTTTACTGTGTTTACGATAATTACGGTTCATCTAATTCAGGCCGACGTTGAGAGAATTTCTGTGAAGACCAGATCTCATGAGAGTCACAGTGCGTGTGGCTCCGAGGCGGACAGGAGTTCAGCTGGAAACAAGCTGTTGATCTGGAGCTGTCCTTGGTCCTGAACGCCTCAATCCAATTATTCTCTCTCTCTAACTCTCTCTCTCTCTCTCTCTCTCTCTCTCTCTCTCTCCCTGTCTGTCTCTCTCATCCCTTCATTCTCCTCCTCGGGGCCGGAATCTCTCCGGGCCAGCCGGTTCATTCTTTTCTTTCAGTAGCCTGAATGTTGTGTGTTCTGATGCAGGAACCCACACATTCACTTACCGGGACATTTCCTTTCTTGTGCTGATTATTTTACCAACATGTGGACCTTTAGTTCTCCGTGTGTTCTCGACAGACTTCACGCACAAAGGGAGGCGAAGCAGCTGGGATAAAACGAAGGTGCTATGGTGGGACCTCCTGGAAGCCAAAAGTTCGGATTTTCCCAAATATCCGCGGTTTTCACAGAGGTAGGTTACACGGTGGTCTTTCCCTCAACACACATTTCAATATGTAGTCTAAAATGTTGGGGCTGTTAAAGGAGGTGGCACTTGAGTATTTAATATCTTTCAGTCTACTTTCCACTTCTTTTGAACTTTTTTTTAAACTTGTGCGGACACATAATCACGAGTTAAGCCTGCCTCTCCTTAATCTCTTGGCGGAAATGAATACTCTCACTTTGGACTCAGGCTTCTTATCCAGGGTGCAGCCCATCCTGCCAAATATGCATTCTATTATATAACTATCAATTAAAATTAACAAAACGATGATTCATTTTCCTCAACGTGTAGCTTTACTGTAATGTAAAAAGTAATATTTATGTAGTCATTCATTTATACTGGAGGAAGGACTGGATGAGACCGTTTCTGGTCGTGACGTAGCAGATTGGTTCCTGACGTTAGCCGTGTGTCCTGTAAGTGTCCCAGGAGAAGATAGACAATCTATAATTAACTAAGGGAGACTTGAGCCAGGGGAGACGAAGCCTAATGCCACCACTGGGATTTGTGGAACTCCATTACACAATCAGATAAAGGTCCTGCAGTCAGAGGACTTCTAATGGCAATATAAGCCTTTTTGCAGTTCAACAGGAGGAATTCTTCCAAGACAAGAAATAAAAAAACTGCCATATCCTACAGAATTAAGTTTTAATTGGAAGATTCTCATTACACATTCTTCTGGGTTAACCCACTGAACTAAACACTCCATTCAGCTAGAAGTAGTTCTAACAGCAGTCTGAAAAATAGAGAATAAACATATCCAACTCAGCCATCTGAACATGCTATGTGAGAGGGCCTGTGGGGTAATGAAGGTGAAAAAAAAGTTGTGGATTGTGCAAATGGTGTAGAAAACCTCTGATTATATGTGGTGCTAAACTATCCTCAATATGTGTCTGATAGCATTGTTTTTTTGGTAGTTTTTACATATATAGTCACTAAGTTCACAGAGGAGGCTGAGCAGGAGAATGGTGTAATTGACTGTAACTGAGTCTGGTTTCTTTTTCTAGCCATGGATCTAACCAGGAGCATACTGGTCTAAACGCAGCCAGGTGAGCTTTCTGGGCCTGGGCAAACTTCCCCCCAAGTGACTGCCATCTTATTGATCCTGACATTTTCCAAATCCACACACATACAATTCACTGCCACTCCCCACAGTAAAACAGTGTGAAAACTGCAGTCAGAGCAAACATGACAGACAGAGTGAGCTTCAGTACCCCTAAAGTCAACCCCCGGCCTGCAGCAGCTCCAGTGCTCCCCCCAGAGCCCATCGACATCATCCGTATCAAAGCCCGTTCCCGGAGGGTCAGGCTTAATGTTGGAGGCCTCATACATGAAGTGCTGTGGAGAACACTGGACCGACTTCCTCGAACCCGTCTGGGGCGACTTAGAGACTGTAACACCCATGAGTCACTGCTGGAGATCTGTGATGACTACAGCCTCACTGAGAATGAGTACTTCTTTGACCGGCACCCAATGGCCTTCTCCTCCATCCTCAACTTCTACAGAACAGGGAAGCTGCACATGATGGAGGAGATGTGTGCTCTGTCCTTCGGCCAGGAGCTGGACTATTGGGGCATTGATGAAATATACCTGGAGTCCTGTTGTCAAGCGCGATACCACCAGAAGAAGGAACAGATGAATGAGGAGCTGAGGAGGGAGGCAGAGACGCTGAGGGACAAGGAGGGAGAGGAGGAGGACCAGGGCTGCTGTCCAGACAAGAGACAGAAGCTCTGGGATCTGTTGGAGAAGCCCAGCTCATCTGTTGCTGCAAAGGTAACAACAGCAACAAACACATATAGGCTCCCTAGAGGCAAAACATTTATATATAACTTCCACAATGGCATTTAAAACATTAGTGTGGGGAGGGATTGTCTCTGTTATGGAAGTGCAGGGTTAAATATTTTATCAATTGTCTTGTCATGTAGTGGCAGCTGTCGGGGTGAAAATCCCCTTGTTTCCTTCTGATCACCCCCTGAATTAGTTTGTAAGGAAGGAGCGGATAAATTCTGGTCTCAAAATTATAATTTATTAAACAATGAGGCAAATTCTGAGTCGCAGAGCTCTGGGTTGTTGCACACAAAGAACCAAACAAGAACAACACAAGAACAGGACAACCAACAAGAACAAACAACCACACAGCAACAACGAACAATGCAACAACAACTGGACATGGAATTCACACATTGATATACCCCATGGGCGTTCCTGCCTGCCGGCCCACAGGGGCATCTACCGCCCCCCTGCAGACCCTGGTTCATACAGCAACTAGACCATTAGTGTTTACTGCCAAATAAGGTAAAACTTCAATTCCTCAAATCTCATAGGTTGTGAGTCCAATCTGGGGGTGACCATAAAACTGGGTACTCAGGAGAAAAACACATTCCTTTAGAATCTGGCTTTTATCAGGTCAAAGGTGCTGCTGTCCTTAGTCTGAATTTATGACCATCTCGTACCAACCGGAGCTCTCTCCAGAGAGCAGAAAAACAACTGATCTCATCTGCCACAGCCTGAACTGCAGAAAACAAAGTTATATGACACACTATGAAATTACTTATTAATACATTCAGTATCCTCGAATTACTTTGATTTTCTATAAAACTTCCTAACACATAAACACTTATGAAAATCACATTATTAAGCGCTAAACACATATAAACATGAATACTTATATATCTGAACACACTGCATGTTAACACGGTGCAGAATAAATTCTTTCACCCAACAATTCCCTCTTTTGAGCTCTTATAAGAGCTCACAACAAATCTTCCTCGTCGTCACCTGGCACGGGCACCTCTGCTGCCAGCAGAGGCATCTGATATGAAGGAGAATGAAAACCTGAATCCTGCTTTTCAATTGCTGACACAATTAACCTGTAACCTAAACAGTGCACACAGGGAATATAACAACAACCACATGTAGTCAAAATACCCAAAAATGCTGCAAAAGAAGTGATTAGTGACATACCATACTACCGCCTTCCAGGGTCCCAGCACCCTAATCAGCCAGTCGTCCAGGGGATTATCTATCCCTGAGTGCTCATGCAACGTACTGGAAAGAGTTCTCAAACCTTCTAAAGCTTTAGTGACCTTACCGTCGGAAGCAGTGTTATTGGGAATGAAAGTACAACACATTTCATCAAACATAGCACATACACCTCCTTTCTCTGCCAATAACATATCCAAAGTCATCCGGTCCTGTACTGAAATCAAATCCCCATGCATCGTCTGGATATAATGGGGCAGGTTCAGGTGGGGCCTCGCTGATGCACAGGCAACACAACCTGACATATTTTGCTCCCTCACCTGTTTTACCATCCATCTGAACCAAATATTACCATCCTCATAACCGGTAGATAACGCTAATACATCGAACGGGGTGAGTTTAGTGTAATCATGGACTACAATGTCGGGTTAGGAGTCCCAACATTGGCCAGGCACTCCGGAAGATTTAACATAAGGGTTGTGGTCCAGGCCAGTAATTGATAACATAATGGGATTCTGCGTGCAGCTCCAATCTCTTTGTATATGGAAATACCCACTGAACAAGATCCGCCCGCCTGAGGTGGTTTTAGCTTTTTTAGGTGCCCAATTTGTGTGCTGCCTCCCCAATCCACAAACATAGACGCCATACTGTCTCCACGACACATTATGTCCCCCGCAGTTGATTACTGCGCACAAATCAAAGATAAAAGAGAACTCTGAACCCTTATAGTAGTCTAACTCTATACCTCCCCTGTTTCTCACACATACATCTCCTCCTGTCCCTGGTGCTCTCCTCACCCTGCGTGTGCTGGGCCCTGGATTTGACTTACCATTGGATCCTGGAAAACTGACAAAATAAGTACACACGAAATTATGTTACACAGAAAAAGTCAAAGATACACTAACTACAGACATGAAAACACAAGCTCCCAACACCCTCCAGTTACCCCACAGTCCCATCTTGTCAGCCGGAGTCTTCTTGACACAGGAACTAGAACCTCTGCTCCTGAAACTTTAGACCTTCCTCTCGACAGCTGACCTTACTGATGACTGTGGTTCGTCTCCTGGTGGGGTGATGCGCTTAACTTCGCCTATCACCCTTAGTTGGAGTGATGCGCTTAACTTCGCCTATCACTCTTAGTCCCACGCTGATCCTGATGATTGCTCATGTATGTGTATTCACCGTCTCATCCTCTTCAACCAAGTAGGGTAGACTACCTACTGGTCACACTCCTGGTTTCAGGGGATTATTCTGCCCCTTTCATTTTATCCTCCTCCTGCTCCTTCTAATGTCGGCCAGCGTCCATCCTGGCTCCAGTGATACCAGGTGTCTCCTTTCCCTTTCAGCCACACAGCATGGGATGTCCTCCGTACCACCTGATATGGTCCCGTCCACCTAGGCTCCGACCACTTTCTCTTTATCACCTTCAGGAGGACCCACTCGGCTGTGTGTGGCTCCTTCTGGACTCTCCATCTCTCCTTTCTCCTTTAATACAAATACTAACACCAAAGCTTTAAATTCATTATATTATGGTTTATATTAATACCATACTGCATACTTCTTCAGTCTCAGCCGGCCAGCTGGTCCAGGAAACTGTCGACCTGTAAGAAGCTCATAGGGTGTACATTATATGGCGTGATTAACAGAACATCAATACAATAGACAATACTTGAACCCATATAAATTTGGTCTGTGCACAGATTTTAGCCAATTTTTGTTTTAGGTTTTAGTTTCATCCTTTCCACTTTTCCCTGTGACTGTGGTTGATATACTGCACCATACCTATGTTTTAGGCCTAAAGTCTGCTCCACCTTTTCCAAGTCTAAACTCTTAAAATGAGATCCATTCTGGGAATCCATGCTGTGGAATGTAATAGTTAATCAAACAGTTTATCATCCGGTTTAAAACTCAAATACATTAATACTTGTCTCACCCTCTTTTTTCTGAAACAGAACACCATTCACAACTCCACCTGTTTCAGAAACATCAAGATAAAAAGTAATCTAGGTGAGCCAGATCGGTATGGAAGTTGAGACAATGAAAGAGACAAGAGTACAGGAGGCACAGAACCTACATCAGTAAATGATGAAGACCAGATGTTATGTGGTAGTGTGGCTAACATCTCCTGAGCCTTATTATGCCTCTACTGTATGAATGGCAACCTAATAAGCTTTAAAGGATGAAGAATTCTAAACACCTATCCTCTGTGCCTATTCATTAGAAATAGCTTTACATTTCTTAACCATGGAGCCTAATTCTATAATATTATGTGTGGTACAATTACTAAGCAAACAAGTGGCACACTATTATCTGCCATTTTGAGCCATTTAAAACTGTTCTGGTGTTAACTATACGTCAGCAGCTACTCCCTCCTCAGTCACAAACAATTTATCTGCTGTGATGGACCAATGTAGTCCCTCTCATTAGGAGGTAGAACCTCTCCTGATAGAAGAGATCCTCACACCTGTCATAGAAGAGAATAACCTACAGGGATCAGTGGACAGCCTATAGAGTCAGAAAGACATTATCCAGGGTTTCCACAGCTGGAATAGACTGAGGAGACCGCCCCCTTAAGGAGACTCAGGTAAAAACGAGTCCAGCAGATATCTTCACAAGACATCTGTATCGTAGTGGTTCTCATCAGCCACTGTCCAGCTACTCCAACACTCTGGGAGCATAAAAAGTCTGTCCAGTAAGAAAAGTCACTATTAATCCATCTGGGGAGCACATAATGGAGGTTCCAGTTTTGATCAACAAGTCTCTGCCCATCAAATTCACTGGTGATGAGCTGGAGCAAATGAAACAATGTCTGTGGTGCTGCTAACACAGTTTCACAAGTTCTGTGAATGGCAAAGGTTTCCCAAAAGAAGCCAACCGACGAAATGATTTGAGATGCCGGTGTGATCTTTGACAGCCATTTCCCTGGGGAGGATACCAGGGAGCCCCTTGTGGTCACTGACGGGGCTGCTTGTAGTGACAGTCTCTTTCCCAGTGGCCAGGTTTTCCACAATAGAAGCAGTCACCTCCACTCAAACCGCTGTATCCACCCTTTCCATGCCCCCCTCCCCCACGGCCACCCTCTTTTCCCCTCCAGTTACCTCCTCTATGATATTGACCCCACCCACCTTGATAGTGGGGGCGGGTGACCCAAGATGGGGTTAAATACATATCAAGATTTCCCACAACTGGGGACTGTGGCTAAGGTGGGGGAGCAGGCTGAGGCTGAACCACCCTCTGTGATGCAGGGGTGTATTTCTTCATTTTCCTCTGATATGCTGCTTTCTTTCTAGCTTGAGCTAACTGCAGCTTTAATAATTGTGTCTGCAGCCCTTTCATCTCCATGGTCTCTGTGTCTGTGTGTAAATTCATATGGTGTACAACATGTCTCTCCCAAGCAATAGAATCACTTCCTGGTAAATCAGGGTCATTTTTCTGGGCCTGCTGAAGCAACAGGGGAAGGCCCCCCCCTCTTTTGCCTTTCTATACCAGTGCTGCTGGGCACCAAGTTGACTAGAGTTCACTCCTGTCTGTCTGTCTGTTACTCGCCCCCTCCCATCAGGGACAATCATGATGGGGTACATCCCAGGAAGTGGGGTCTGAGGCGAAGCAGAAGCTACAGCAGAGGCTGGTGAATAGGCAGGCGGTATCTCCGCCCCCTGAGTTCCCTCGCTCTCTACTTCCTGTTTAATGTCAGTGGTACTACCAGACTCCTTACAATCATCATCTATGCAGCACAGATATGCCTGATATAGAATCTTACGTCTCTCATCAGCCTGCACTGCCTCCTTCAACTCAACTGTCTCTAACACTAATAATCTAATAATCTCCTCCTTTCTCTCTCTCTCTAGTTTAACTTTATTCTCCGCTGTTGCAATCACACTTTTTAGTGGCTTTTTATCATCTCCTTTCACTCCCTGTCCTGTCATTGCTGTACACACTGCTGCTTCCATCTCAGCTGCAGCCTTCTGTTGTCCCTCTGGTCCTGCCTGTCCGCAGCAATGGCTCAACATCTTACTCATCTGTTCATCAATTGTCTTCCACGTAGACATGATTACCACTCACCAAATCCTTCTTGCGTACCTGCTGTATGTTAAAAATGTACCTTCTATATGTGCCTTCTCCTATCCCTCATTGTGACTCTGGCAACAGAGTCACACACCTTCACTAAACACACTTTCACACACACACACACACTCATTCAACCTGCAACACACACACTTAGGCCTACACAAACACGCTCACTTCTCCGACGGCACGGAGTAAACACCTTTCCTCGACGGCGCGAGGTCAAAACAATTAAACACAATTTTCAATACATAAAACACAACTTAAACAATAGGCTATATATTTTCTTCTCTTTTCTCTTTTCTCGTGATCCTTTTTTTTGTCTTTATTATTTTGTGATCACTGTGACACTTTTCCTCTGTGTGACCCTTTTTTTTTATTTTTTAAGCTTTAGGCGGTCATCACTGTCGTTTCAGGGGTCATCAAATCCCACGGGCTTTCAACCGAGCTTTATCTATATTTGCGTCCAAATATAGCGGGGGATGCCACTCCCAATGACATAACGCTCATTCACGTTATTGTATTAACCCTTTTTTTATTCTTTTTATTTTTAATTGGTTAATATCTCTCTCAGTGTCACTTTTCCTTTTTCTCTTTTACTTCATCTCATTTTCTCTTTTACTTCATCTCATTTTCTTTTACTTCACTTATTAAGACTTACAATCTGCCTCTTACAATTTGAACTCTAAAACACCGTACCCATCCCAGTGACTACTTAATTTAGATTGTCCAATGTGCAGAATTTTGATTAAACAGGTATCTGCTTACCTTGTTATTATTGGCCAGCCAGTAGTCACTCCGTCAGGCAAGATGTCATTTGACCCACACTCCTTCAAGTCCCTGTTCGGGCGCCAAATTGTCGGGGTGAAAATCCCCTTGTTTCCTTCTGATCACCCCCTGAATTAGTTTGTAAGGAAGGAGCGGATAAATTCTGGTCTCAAAATTATAATTTATTAAACAATGAGGCAAATTCTGAGTCGCAGAGCTCTGGGTTGTTGCACACAAAGAACCAAACAAGAACAACACAAGAACAGGACAACCAACAAGAACAAACAACCACACAGCAACAACGAACAATGCAACAACAACTGGACATGGAATTCACACATTGATATACCCCATGGGCGTTCCTGCCTGCCGGCCCACAGGGGCATCTACCGCCCCCCTGCAGACCCTGGTTCATACAGCAACTAGACCATTAGTGTTTACTGCCAAATAAGGTAAAACTTCAATTCCTCAAATCTCATAGGTTGTGAGTCCAATCTGGGGGTGACCATAAAACTGGGTACTCAGGAGAAAAACACATTCCTTTAGAATCTGGCTTTTATCAGGTCAAAGGTGCTGCTGTCCTTAGTCTGAATTTATGACCATCTCGTACCAACCGGAGCTCTCTCCAGAGAGCAGAAAAACAACTGATCTCATCTGCCACAGCCTGAACTGCAGAAAACAAAGTTATATGACACACTATGAAATTACTTATTAATACATTCAGTATCCTCGAATTACTTTGATTTTCTATAAAACTTCCTAACACATAAACACTTATGAAAATCACATTATTAAGCGCTAAACACATATAAACATGAATACTTATATATCTGAACACACTGCATGTTAACACGGTGCAGAATAAATTCTTTCACCCAACACAGCACACCTTGTAAAAGATGTTAAAGGGCTAAATGCACTTGAAAATCAAAGCAACACAGGTTTGACCCTTCCAGTATGTCTCAGTACTGTAAATTTGAGGCTCCATTATACAAAGGACCTTGTGAGGTGGCTGAGGTCGTGCCAGGCTTTAAGCTGTCTGCTTGTGGCTCATCCACAGTGGTTTGTACTAATCAGCGTCCTGTGAGGAAGAACTGGCAACTATGGCCGTGTTATAGATAGACAGATGGTTCAGCCAATGACATGCCAAGTGCCTGCTTTTTTCAAACACAATAGCTAGTTATGTGGACATTAAAAATGAATATATAGTTTCTATGCCTTACAGGCAGTGACTCTGTCAGGATCCAGTCAACACAGTCCAGATATCCCTGTCAGAAGTGTTGACAATAAGTCTGTGATTATCAAGAAGGTGAAAATAAAATCCAGGTATACAACAAAAGTTGTTTAGATGCCTATTCATAGAGATACTGACACTGTAGAGGTGAGAGGGAAAACCCCTGTGAACCTCTTAGCTGCAAAGTGAAGGTCTTTCTTGAAGACCTTTCGCTGCTCCTCCAAGCAGCTGTATCAGTTCTTTGAATGAAAATGACCTGGATGACTAAGAATCTTCATCAACACAGGAAAGGTCATAACAGTAACTTGCAAAAGTGGGGAGCAAAAGTTGAGCAGTATATTTAGGCGGGGAAAATGTCAGACAGCCATTTAACAATTTTAGTTCAGCAACAAAGTTCAAGTTCATTTAACATTTGAGTTAAGCAATTTAGTATTTTTATAGCAAAAGTAAACAGGATTTAATTTGAGCTCTCCAAAGCACACAGAAATGTGTATCTTGTTTATCTTTATTTAGACCACGTTGTGTTGTGATGGTGATGAATGCATTTTGTTGAGGTTAAACACTTTTCTGCGTGTTATGCAGTGACTTTTTCATCTGATGAAAAATACTGTATGGATTTACAATATGATAGGCTTAGTGTGTAAAGTGTGTACTACATGTTGCATGTTGTCAGTGAGACACTTTTTTCTAGATGTTGTGTAAGACACACTGCAAGCTTAGAGTCATTTGACAGTGTGTTTACTACAGCAAGATTGCTGTGCCTGTTTTATTGTCTGCAGCAAAGCAGAAAGAGCTCCTAAAAATACAATGCAATCAGAACATTAGTCCATTACTAATGATGGGAATAGACATTTGTCTGCAGTGAATGATACCGTAAAGTCTCATCAATGTAGAAGGAATACAGCAAAGGCATAAAAAAAGAAATAAATATAAATAATATAATAAAAGAAATACAAGGAGGAGAGGAGAGGAGAGGAGAGGAGAGGAGAGGAAAACTTATTGCAAGATGGCACATAATGATTTTGAGCTGAGCCAGAACAGGTTTTCTACACAGAATTCCACTCATGTTGGAGAATTGTGTTTAGATGTTTAGACTAAGTTGGCAAAACCATATGATGACAGTGGTTCATGTTTTTGTTGGGACTGTATAATAAGAAAAAGAAAAACCCTTATGACCGATAGAGCTGATGTAGAAGGGGGCTGTTGATAATTGATTCCCTGTTTCCAGCTGATTGACTAGAGAACAGTCTGCGCCAACTGCACTGTCAGCAGCAGGAGAGACTGCAGTTTTAATCAGCAAGATTTACACAGGTCCTTTTATCTTTAGGCTCACTTAACAAATGCAATCCAAATATGAATGCTTAATTGATTTGTGGCAGTCATTACTGATGGGCTTCACAGTTTGACTTGGTGGTAAGTTCTGTGAGGTCTGTTACTCTTTCTACAGCACTAAATATTGCAGAGGCTTGGGGGTCAAGCAGGCTGTAGCAGCATGATGTATTCCTGGAGCACATTATGATGATCATTCATCATTGTGCTGTGTGAATGTTACCATTACCCACATTGTGAGTGGTTTACATAGACAGTACACTGTGTTTCATTACTTTGGAAAGATTCATTTCGGTTTGCCATGGAAATTAATGTATAGACATATCAGTCAGGTACAAATTGAAATAGGGAAGAAGCTATGTTGTCATGAAATTAAACAATAAGCCCACATGGCCTCTACGACTTTAAAATGAGCTAATGTTTTTATCCTCATCCTTGTTTTTTTTGAAGCTGTGACTTTACTTGGGCTTTTTGATAATCCGTCAACCTACTTTGATCGAAATAAAAAAAAATCCTTTAAACTTTATTTACTTCTACATATCCGTGTAAATTAAATGTATATATTATTCAGCGTTATAGCTTGATGGTGTGGTCTCTGGTTGTGAATGATGAGGAATGAAGAGGCAGTGTGGCATCAGAGACACCTTAGGGGCTTTTATTCAGCACCAGACCACTGTGAATTTATATAATATTTTCTGAAATCTTGTCCTGCATGTTGTTAGTGTTACTATGTGATAAATAATCTGTATATTTCTGTGATGTGCATAGATGTATACTGTATGTGTAAATGCATTTTTGTGTAGTTTGATGTTCCAATGTCCACAGATAGTTCTCCAATCTAAAAACAGCACTGGCCTTCAAAGGTCCATGTGACTACGTTGGAACCGTAGAGTCAGCAGGAGGGAAGCTGCTTAGGCAACTCTGTTCTGACACTAGCTGGGTGTCACTGTAGCAGCAGTGATGCAGCTCAGCATCCAACCAATCAGAGTGCTGCTTCCTTGTGACATGACCAGCTCAGTGCTGTTGCTGATTAGAAAAGAAGCATTACCTGGCCATTTTGAAAACATGGTGCATTGTTTGGGCAAGAACACACACATACACACATATACACACAGAGTCCAGATGGACAACTATCCATATTAGTTTGGAGTTTCATTGGATAATATTAGTATTAAATGTTCCAATAATAGAGATTAGTTGCATGCACTTTATGTAATCTGTGTAATCTTCTTATTTTTGGCTCTGATTATATTTTTTTAACATGTTCCTCTGCATCTTATGTTGTCAGTCACATATACACACATGTTCACGCATATTCAAAACAGATTTTCTTTCTTCTCAGTCTGTCAAGTACATGTAATCCCTTTTGACATTTCAGTAATTCCATTATAGCTTAAAGAAACTTCAGATGTGACAAAGTGACAAAGACACCTCTTACACAATTTGCACAAACATAAAAAACAAAATCGGGGGAAGAGGTGGAAGGAAGCTATGACAGTGTGTGTGTGTGTGTGTGTGTGTGTGGCTGCATGCAGGTGACCCTAAGTCACACACACACGTACAGTATGACTTAGGAGTATTCCTTAATCTCCTTTGGGGCTTTTACCAGGCCTGCTGCTGCTGCTACAAATACACTAACTGTTGGCAGGTTGCATGGTGAGTCCTGTCCACTGTCTGACCTGCAGGAGGAAGTGGGGGGAGGTGGTATGTCTTACTTCTGTGACAATCGATGTCACGGTGGTTAGAGAGTTTAATGGGCAGTAATTAAATCAGAATCTATACTTGTTTGATTGTTAGGGACTAAAAACAATGCACCAGACAAGATCAAAAGTATTTTTTTTTATCAAAACACCTTTAGAGAAGCTGGCTCACAATCTGTGGCTTAAGAGCAGATCTTAAAGATGAGGGATCATGAGGTTAGAGGAATTATTCATTTTCCTACAATACCACTTTTGTTGTCTTTGTCTTTGAACACGTGTGCAGAAAAGAAAAAACTCTCTATAATGCAGAGACTCTAACAGGCTGACAGGGTCAGTGCGAAACACTGTACATTCAATTTGTATACACTACTTTCTACTCCATGTCTGATTTTGTATCAGTTTGTTAATTTTTTTTTGTTTATTTTTTTTTTTTATGTTGAAAATGTAGAATTTTTGCAAACATTTTCAATGAATCACTTAATCTAAAGTAAAACTCAGGACAGTAAAAAAGGTTGTATGTGTGCGCTAAGCAATGATACCAGTATTGTAAATATGGAGAGTTCACGATACCTATCTGTAATGTTTGTCTTTAGGACAATTTTGCTACAAGTTTGAAACAATTTGGCACAGGTCCTCTTTCCAAACCTCAAATGCAATTAATACAAACAAATAAGATAATGACAATTAACATACATTGATTTTAATAATTTGAAAAACTGCACTTAGTTCTGACATAATGTCTGCTGTTATGTAGCAGATGAGAGCATTACCTGCCCTCAACATGATGGCAGAGTACAAAAGACAGAGTGCCTCCAACAAACATGAGAGCATTATCAGAACATGGAGGAGATTTGATTTAGGGATTTGTTGATGGAAAGTGGGATATAAACTACTACTAAAGCATAAACAATTCTTAATAAATATGCTGTTAATCTCAGATTAATGCTTATATGAATGAGCTCACATAAAACTCTTTGACTGGTGTAGGAAGTGGCTTTAGAAATAAAATGTGATGACTGCAGAAATAGCAGCAGTCCAATATATCCTGTGCCTGTTGTTCCAGAAATACTTAGACATATTGATTAGAGCTTAGGTTTCTCTGCCCAGTCACTTCAATGTGTCTTTCATTTCAGTTTGTGCTTTCTTATTCTAGAAATCTTTCTGATTTCCTTTGTGTTCACTTCTCCGTGATCATTGTCAACCAATCTTAAGCTCTTCTAATCAATTTCTAGTATTTGTGCAAAACACAACTCTTTGTATACTATATGAAGTGTCCAAAGGGAAATCTGTATTAAAAGCAAGTCACCATGAAGGAGCAGAAGAGGCAGGGATAAGTGCCAAGCCAAGTGCACTAGTCTGTTTAAATCATGTGCAGAGATTGTCCTTTTCCTTTGTTGACATGATCTATAAAAAGACCCCAAATGGCGAGGTATTTGGAGTGGGCATCCAAAAGTGTGTAACACACTTCTTCAGACAGACAGGAAACTACAGACAGGAAACCAACTCATTGAGACATTTCTTAGAACAAGAAGGAGAGGCGGATTTCCATTCCCTTAGAATCATTCATTTAGCAATACCCAAACTAAACATTACCGCGTGCTGCAGTGTGGGGAAAGAGGTAATAATGGATTGGAGCACCCTAATATCACTAAAGGGCTGTCAGGAGTCATCCTTCTATTGTAGATGGTGCTGCACAGATTAAAAGATATCAGTCCAAATTGTGTCAAGCTTAGGGCGCCCCATTATTGAGCAACATTTATCACACATAGCAGCGATAGAACAAAAGGTCCAAATATGTTTGGTCTCTTAATAATGCAGATAATGAATAACTTCAAACTGGATGATTTGGAGTCTAGCGTTAACAGAGCATGCTTTGATTTGCTCCAGTCCTGTTGTATACAGGTTATCTGAAATATCAGTACCTTTATTAATTCTTTAACCCATGCCACCTTAATGTGAAGTGAGGAGGTAGCCACTGGAAAAAGAAAAAGAAATTGTGAGATAAGGTGTTTAGAGTTGGGATTCCTCAACACAAGCTCATAAAAAGCATGCTGATAGGGAATTATTGACTGCCTTGCAAAATTCCTGATGCGGAGATACTGGAAAAGTGCCCAGGGGATAGATAACATTTAGTCAGAAGTTGCAGAACAGATGCAAACCTGTTGTTAATGTAAAGATTACATTACAGACAGACCCTTTTCTGACCATTGCATAAAGGCTGCATCGATAAAGCAGGGGTTCTGACATATAGGGGAATAGATAGAGAACTGTGGAAGGCCAAGGCCCTGATCTGTTTCTGGGTGGGTTTAGATGAGAAAACTAAATAGCTTTTAATGACGCCCTAGTCAGATGCTTTAAATGCTTTACTTGATTCAATCCCTGGCCAGCTAGGATCAGAGCTTTCACTTGAACCTACTGAGGTATCATTCCAGAAGACCCAAGTTCTAGCATTACAGGCCCGGGGGTTTTTTGGGTTTTTTAAACCAAACTTACTGAAGAGTTAGAGGTCATATGGCAGATATATGATCCCTGCTGCCTGTCAGAGTGAGTTGCTAACAAAGTGTTACATCAATAAAACACTTTAGAGCTGTTTAAACCATCAAGACTCAGCTCCATGTCTGCTGATCTGAATCTCAAATGTGGAGCCTTCCTACTGTAGAGCTTCTAAAGCAGCTTGTGTGTTCCTGGTACTGCTTAAAATCTGCCCTGGGTGCCAAGGTCACAGCATTTGGCTGCCATTAAGCCATTAAGACGCCGCAGAGTGGCCACACTTTGATACACCTGTCCTCTACCTCCCTTTGCCCTGTCTCTCTTAGGCTTTCTATTTATCTTCATGCTCATCTTTCTTTCAGGTTCTTCTTCTAGCTTGCCTGGTGCAGATATATCTACACAAATGTTGCATAACAGATTCATAAAGCATTTATTATAGAAATAATTCTAAATACTAATTATTAATAAAAATAATTGAAATACGTTCATTTCTTTATTTTTTTAATTTAGATACTGATCATCAATAAATATCAACTATGACAAGTGACAGTGACAATTATTTTATGGCATGTTATGGTGTCCAGCCATTGCTTGACTCTTCCTGTTGAAGAGGAAAGAATGAGTAACCACTTCTAACCTCTCTCTATCCTTTCTATAGATAGGAACACAATCCTATTACAATTATCCTGAAATGTCCTAGCAAGGGCTGCAGAGAGAAGACTTGGACTACACATGCTTCCACTACCTCATTCGGCTTGGACATTACTGTGCCCGCCAGAGGATATTTTTTTTTAGAAGGCTGTAAGGTTACTGAGGTTCTTTTTGACAGGAGTTAATAGCAATATCACTCCCTGCTCGTCTTATCATCATATAAAAAATAAAAACTTACCACTTGCTACTGCAGTAATAAAATAATCAGCACATAATCGTTGCAGTGTCACAGTAACAACTTCATCAGAACAAAATGCAGTCCGTGACCTGATAATAATCATGAGTTAAACACGTTTAAAATTGTTGTCATCGTTCCAGAAAGAAATTCTTACATACAGCCACACACTTGGTTGCACTCACGCATGCACACACTCATGCATACAGTTAGCTATAGAGAGCTATTATAAAGAAATCATCCATCAGCTGCCACATTATTGTAGAATATGTAAGTCACCCTCAGTCAGCCAGGGGGTCTCATACAACTGTATCCATTGGCTGTATGGGATATCTATATATATATGTGGTTATTATTATTAGTATAGTATAAAATGACATTTGTAGCAGTTAGTGAGTCTAATCTAATGTATGCCAAACTTAGCTTTAGTAATGCTTACAGCTGTGTTCGTGTTGTTGGTAGGAGTAGTACAATCTTCAACAGGGGGTCCATGCTACCTGCTGTTGTTTTTAAAATATATTTACCCACAAACTTACATTTCTTTAAATTAGAGGTCAATAAGCAATATTTCCCCTGGGATTAATAAAGTTTTTTCTGATAATAGGCATGGCCGATAAATGGCCAACATAACACATAACTTCCTGGGAGAAAACTGTTAGGGTCAAATTGTTATATTTCAGGGCACTGAATATTGAAGTGGTTACATATGACGTGTTATATTTAGCGCTCACAATGTCTATATATATATATATATATATATATATATATATATATATATATATATATGATACTCTCAAAGACCGTTCTAATGTGAAGCAGAAGTGAGCTGTACATTGCAAAAAAATAGAAATAGGCAAATATTTCAGGCATTTTAGTTAGGCTACTTGATCTTATTTATCCGGTCACAAAAAACATGGGGCTAAACGTCAAGGCAAGTTGACAGATTGTATAAATTCACAGGTATGTAACCACACCTATTTACACAGTCTACTATTCATTTGTAAACCTGAACAACAGGACCCATTAGTAATATAAATGTGCACACACACGCATGCTCAAGCAGGAGAGCTGCTGTAGGGGCAGCGTGCATGTGTTAAAGACAGATGTTTAATGTACAAAAGAGTGATTAGACTTCATGGAGCTGACAGTACTCCTCCTAGGTGCAACAAGTTGTTTGTTCTAATGTATTATTTTAATAATGACAGTGTGATGGCTGAACAGAGACTTAATCCTTATGACAGCATTTCACTGAGCTGACACCAGGGAATTGCAGTGAATGTCAGCACCTCCAGACTCTGCAGACAAAACAGATTGATCTCCGTATGATATTTTATCATACGGAGATCAAAAAGAAAACAAAACTCCGGCCTCATTTATCGGTCATCCATCGTCCATCCTGATTTCTAACAATTGGTATTGGCCATATAAAAACCCATATCTGTTGACCTTTACTGTAAATACACATTAACATAAATGCAACACTTTGTAGTGAATATATATGATCAGTTGACAAGGTATTTTTATAAATAGCAGTGTACATGTTTACAATAGTATTTGAATAGCTTAATATTGAAAGCACAATAACAACGTACAGTATGTTTATACATACCACTAGGTTTCATAAAACATTTATACAATATATATATATATATATACATATATATATATATATATATATATATATGGGGAGCCCTGCTCAATCTCTCTGTCAGTTTGGGGGCCCTTGTTTGAGGACCCCTGCAATATATATATCAGTATTGTTTGACTTTATATTATCATGTGAATTATAATAATGTGTAAAATAATGTGTTATATCTCACATTTCTACACAGAGTAATTGAATCATACAGTTTATTTATTATGATTAAATGCTCTTATACTTACGTATGTATATTCATTTACTAGATTCACATAAAGCTATTAAGTCTGGAGGTGGAATGGCGTGTCAGTTGTTGGGCCGCTGTCACAATGTACTCTGATATTGTCTATTTCTATTTACAATGAAGGCTCTATTTACATGAAGCCAGTTTCCATGAATTCCTATGTTCATATTCATGAACTGATAAAATCTTTTAGACAACACTGTAGAACATGAGAAATTACTTTTAAAAAAATTTGTTTTTCCTTTTTTTTTACCTCCAGCTGTTTCTGACCAGTGAATGCATCACTTTAGAATAAATGTGGAATCCTTTTGATAGTGTTCTTGTACACGGGCCTTTGTCTTTGTCTAAGACCAGTCTATTCTAATTTTTTTTTATCAAATCACTTGTTAACGCACAAAGAAACAGAGCTCTTGACTTGACCTGCTCTCATTTTGAAACGTGCTGGATTGCTTGCTGTGTGTTCATTTTGTACAGCTTATCACTAGGAAGACAAAGGATGCTATTGGCAATAGCTGGCAACAAACAGTTGCCATAGCAGCAATTCTATCTCAGTTTCTCCAATAATACCAAAGTCTAGCTAGTAATATTACCCCTGAGCTCCTGTTTAAGCAGTAACCTTCTGCATCTACACTACAGCTGCTTAAAAGCTAGCAGGGTAATGCCATGATCCCTGGGTTACAGGTGACAGTAAGACTATGCAGACTCTGCATTCTGTACAAGTTCATGATATACTCGAAACAAAAGAGCTAATATGATAACCTACAATTGTGTCTTTGTCTTGCAGATTTTGGCCATGATCTCCATCCTGTTCATCATCATTTCCACTATTTCATTGTCCCTCAACACCCTACCAGAGCTGCAGGTTGTAGATGAATTTGGCCAGTTCAATGATAACCCCAGTCTAGCCCATGTTGAAGCAGTTTGCATTGCCTGGTTCACCATGGAATATATGCTACGCCTATTGTCTGCCCCCAACAAGTGGAATTTTATCAAAGCACCTCTAAACATCATTGATTTAATGGCTATCCTGCCTTACTATGTGACTCTTTGCCTAACGGAATCTAACAAAAGTGTGATGCAGTTCCAGAATGTGCGCCGTGTGGTCCAGATCTTTCGTATTATGAGGATACTTAGGATCCTGAAATTGGCTAGGCATTCAACAGGACTACAGTCTTTGGGCTTCACTTTGCGAAGGAGCTATAATGAGCTAGGTCTGCTGATCCTTTTCTTAGCCATGGGCATTATGATCTTCTCAAGTTTAGTGTTCTTTGCTGAGAAGGATGAAGACTCCACTAAATTCACCAGTATTCCTGCTTCCTTCTGGTGGGCTACAATTACCATGACAACTGTTGGTTATGGAGACATTTACCCACAAACGCTTCTGGGCAAGATTGTTGGAGGACTCTGCTGTATAGCAGGTGTATTGGTCATTGCCCTTCCTATCCCAATCATTGTGAACAACTTCTCAGAGTTCTACAGAGAGCAGAAGAGGCAAGAGAAGGCCATTAAAAGAAGGGAAGCTCTGGAAAGAGCCAAAAGGAGTGGAAGCATTATTTCTATAAACCTGAAGGATGCTTTTGCTCGTAGTATGGAACTCACAGATGTGTTGGTGGAAAAAAGAGAGGACAGTAAATGTCCAGTGGACAATCACCTGTCACCCAATCGCTGGAGTTACCACAAGCATTACTCCAATGCAGATGTGGGTAGCCCAGGTAGATCTCAACATTACCAAGAAGTGACTCAGCTAGGTTCCCCTCATCGCGTCAAGCCCTCATCTAACAAAACCACCCCTCAACATCTCAGTGCAAAGCGGCTTGAAGATGCTTACAACAAGAGTGCAGCTTTACAGGAACACCAGGAAAAAATAATAGAGGAGCAAATTGAGATGAATGCACTAACTTCCTCCCAAGCCAGGCAAACCTCACCCAAAGTAAGCACTACCACAAAATTTCCTAATGTGGCAGATGATTTTTCAGCTGAGAGGGGTGAAAGATGTTCTCTGCTCCCTTGTGCTGAAGGTCAAACTGGCATTAAACAGCAGCGTATACCCCCTCCCTTGGATCTAAGTCAGATCAGTGCAAAGGAGGTGAACCGAGGCTCTGATAGCCTGCAGCCAATGACCATGATCAAGGAGGGTTTATATGAGTTTGTGTCTAGCCCTAGAGAAAATGTGGCTGGAGACACAGATATGGAACCAAAGAGTGAGGATACCAGTGACACCATGTATAAGTCTTTGCAAGATTATAGCAGCCCTCATAAGACAAGGGCCCTCAAGGTTGACTTCATTGAGACCCAAGATGACATGCTTATGGCAGTGATGACACCTGTGGCAACCCCTGCCTCCACTGGCTCATCTAAATTTGCTCAACTGCATTCTGATGACATTGTGTCCAGGTACTCTCCATCTCCTGGTTCTGCAACACAGGAAGCTAAGTCTCCATTGGCAACTCTGCAATCTCCGGCCCTGGTCCAGCAGTCTGTCGTCCCAAGCATTTCACAGGGGGGAAGTGAAGGCTCAATTGCTAAGAGCTTAGAAGGTGAAGGACAGCTCACAGGCTTAAGCCACCAGGGGAGGAATCACAATGAGAGCTCTGGTGCTGGCCCAGGCAGTGCTGCTTTTCCACTGTCATCTAAATCTAGCACTTGCAACTGCACACAGGAGCCAGTTACCCTGGAAGAAGAGGACATCGAGGGAGCAGCACAAAGTGAAGAAAAACGAGAAAATCACATTGTTCCGGATGGAAGCCTGACACCGCCATGTGAAACAAGCATGTGAACTCAAATAGTAAGAAAGAAGGTTGATGTGATGGATGACAGCAACCACCCAGAATTAACTGTACTATATCTGTGTGAGCTGTGAAAACACATTATGTTTAATGTAACAGTTGTACAATTTCTGGAGACACTGGTCACACTCATTATATTCCACAAGACCTAGTAAAAATAATCTCCCATCTTATCATCACTAAAAAAGTCACCTGACCAGTGGGAATTCTGACGCACATATATGCATACTTGGGTTTGGATTTCAAATGACATCATCTGAAGACGTTATCTCTGAAGTGACTTGTTCTTTGAAGATAGAGACTGACATGCCACAGAGCAAAAAAACTGACAAAACCTTTGGTGCTCAGCTGTGAGCAAAAATCAAAGCCTTGTCCAATAAAAAAATAAAGAGAGTTTTGTGTACAGTACTGCTCAGCAGCTATAATTTACAGTCTCCTATTGCTTGCTACTTATAGGCCTATTTATTATAGGAACTAATATTATCAAGAAAAGACAGGAGGTGAAGCAAATTATATTTTTTATATTTGTCTAAGCAACTTTTGAAAATTGATCTTTTACAAGATTTGAAAACATAATGAATCTCTATTATAATGCATTGTGGACTCTGCTAGAGCACTATTCTTCAGTCCAGGTTTAATGTTTTTGTTATGGGACCACACTTGATACCAACTGTCCAACTGTTTTCATTTAACAAATAGCACTGTAGAGTCCAAAAAGACATACACATGTGCTCTACGTGAAGACTGATGTTTATCTCAGTGCTTCATTATATATTTTGTTTTGTGCATGTTTGTGTTTTTTATTTTTTTGCTTATTGTTTTGTTTTGCATTTTTGTTTCTCAATTTTGTATCATACCAGGAATGAAAGCAGGGTCTTTACGGTGAAAAGGGAACAGAACAGAGATACTATTCTGTGCACCAGCGTGCCCTCACAGGAAAAACCTAAGATGAGGTTGATATTTCAGTCCTTGAAAAGTGAAACGTGTACTTGTTTCTGCAGCTGCATCTCTGTGTGTTTATGGGGGAAGGATCAGTCACCATAGTAGCCAAAAGTGACAACAGCAGTCATGATTACATGTGTTGTAAGACAAACCATCATCTTTACCTAACCCCTTACCCTGTTTAGAAAAGTGGTGCAGGGGGGATATGAACCACAAACGTCTGAGCCAAGGTCTGCAAGGCTTCCTGTACCACCACCGTCCCCACCTACCTTATACCAGAGGGGCTGCTTGCCAACCGGCAAGGCAGGCAACTGGTTCGGGTCTCAGGCCGAGTCAGGAGCTTTGTGAGTCCTACGATCCTGTGACATCAATCGTTCATTTGTTCCATTTTTACTATCCAGCATAATCGTAACTATGTGTCATATGTGGAGGGTGTATTATCGACCAAATGGCGTTTTTTTGTGAGGATGTGTTTTTTTGCACAAATGCTTGAGAATAAAACATCTTAAAGCTTTTTAGGAAATAAAACTGTGTAGTGAAGTGAATAATACAGATAATGAATATTTAAGTTTGAATTGATTATACTGCCAAGGGGATGCTTTGTATTGTCACGCTTTATCATTCTGTATGAGCCATAATTGACATAACATTACTTTCCTATACTTTTATCAGGAAAACATCTACTTGTTCAATAACAACAGCCCTCTAAAACTCAGGAACAATTTGTGTTAAAGTAGAGCTGATGATGAGCACCCCAGTACCCCCTCTTTTTGGTCTCTGTGAGACTACTATCCTATATAAGGAACATTCTAATTTATTTTAACAGTCAAATCTTCAACTGACTACAAAACTATACACATCCATAATGTCCATGTACTCACTAAATGAATAGCTTGGGTTGATCAAAAGCTGTCATGCATGTTGAAACAAGAACAACAGTTTGGGGACGTATACTATGATGACAGCAAGGAGCATTCACAAAGTGTTTTATAATCCCCACTTGTATAAAAAAAAATTTTAAAGCGGTAAGAGAAACCATTCAGGACGTGTTTTCAAATATGACACCGGACAGATGAAGTGCAAGTGTGTGAATACTAAATGTTGTCTGTGGAGCGGCCTCTACAGGCAGTTACATGTAAATGAATGGACCAGATGCCTCATCAGCTCTCATTGTATGAATAGATGTGTATCACGACTTTATTATTAGCTGTGCGTTGATTTGAATGTGTTCTGCCACACAAAAACAAATTTTAAGATGTGTGCACACAGTGGGAGAGAGTGTCAATTGCTGGGACCTGTCACAAGATAAAATGTGAATCATCACTCCACTTAGAACAAGATGTCATATTTTTGTGGTTTGTTAAAAGTAAGTTGTTGCATTTTTGTTTTTTGTTTTTTTAAAAAAGAGGAACGTGGAGATTTGTGTTCAGTAAATTAAAAAAAAAATGTGTGCCTTTTCATAAATAGACAATTTATGAGAAGGTAAAAAAACTAAAATATGGACAGATGATTTTTTTTGTTCTTTTATCTGTCTTGTTCTTGTGTAATTGATATATTCAGATGCTCCTCACATGTTCAACGTCGGTGTCAGTTTCATTTAGTTCTAGTTTTCATGCAGTGTAGCTCACAGTTCATAACCTCACCGTGCCACACTGTCCTTTTATTTCAGTAAATAAACATTTTTGTAGGTTCAGTGAAATTTGAAGTGGGGTCATTTGAAGTTCCTACAGCAGCGTAGGACATGTTCTGTACAGCAGCTTCGGAGATGTCATATGACAGAAAGAACATTGTATAGGTAATTTAATAAGTAATCCGGCAGTATCCCAAGCAAGCCCCCAAAGACCATGTGGACTCATTTATGTATAATACAGAATAACCAAGCTATAAGGTCTACCCAAATAAGGTCAAGCAGCTTGGGAGAAGGTTAGCTCTTTTCAGCTGAGAACGGTTCCGTGCTGTGGATCATCTTTGTCCATGTGGTGAAGGAACATTCTCCGCCATAACAGTTCTGTGCATCCACTCCATTTGATCAGATGTGGCTCTGTGCTTCAGAGTAATAATTATCCACTGCTGCAGATCAGTGGCCATAGTTCAATGGTTTGGCTTTCTGTGCACACCTTCACTGTCACACTGTCATATTTATTTGTTATTCTAATTTTAATAGTTATTATACAGTTAGTTAAGCATACTGCCACATAACTAGACACTAAAACTGCTTGTTCATCTGCCTGCTCATTGATTGTTTTTCTTCCATCTTCATCTACTTTATTTGTTTAACAATAGCCAGTGTGATGATTACCAAATAAATTGTATGTAAGGCAATGTACTGATAGTGAATAATAACATGTCAAATAATGTTGTCAAAATGAAACAGAAATAAATGTCTTCATGGTACTTTTGTTGTGTTTTTTGTTTGTTTGTTTGTTTGTCTCGTGTGTGTGTGTGTGTGTGTGTGTGTGTGTGTGTGTCCGTTATATATTATATATTATATATTATAAAGATGTTGTCTTTGTATGTGTTGTGTTTCGTTTCCCTTCCCTGCCTGCAGGAGGAGCCTCCTCTCTGTGCTTAGGTTGCAATTCGGTGATGTGGAAGCCCGTGATTAGGGGGGGAAGGATGGGTGCTGGATTTAAATACTGTCAGCCTCCAGGCACTCTTTCTCTCCTCTCTGTGTGCAAGTATATTTAGATTGTGTATTTCGATTCATAATTGACTTTGCTCACCCTGAAATTTTCTTTTTGCTTTGTTTTTTGTAAATAAATTTGTAAATATTTTGCACTGTGAAATATTTTTTTTGTGTATTCCCTGGCAACTGAAACTGGAGGGGAGAGCCATCTGTTATGGCAAGGTTTCCCCTAAACCGATCATAACAACTCCATTATAACCATGTATTAGTTCTATTTTGTTAGATTTTTATTTGTAACTACGCTAGTAGGATAAATATTTAAATATACTGAGTTATACTAATCTTAAATTTGTTTAAACAGAATAAACACTATAACAGTACAAGTGTAGTGCTGCTTGTCCACTCCCACCCTACTTGCTGCTGTGTCCCTGGGTAAGACAATTAACCCTAATTTAATAATAATAATACCAATGAATTTTATTTGTAGTTCACTTTACATTTGCATAAAATCTCAAAGGGGGTGACCTGAGGTTTCATGCCTGTTGATGACACAGAAAAGAGGAACCATGTATATGATGAAGAGGGTCAGACCAAGCACCGAGCTCTGGGGGACCACACAGGTAACAATATGGGGCCAGGATTTTGCATCCCCCAGGGCTACGAACTCTGTGAGGTATGAGTGGAACCATTTGAGGTCTGTATTGTTGAGTCCAATGTAGTGCTAAAGAAGGTGGAGGAGGATATGGTGGGCTACAGTATCGAATGCAGCACTGCGGTCGAGAAGGATGAGGAGAGATGGGAAGCCAGAGTCAGAGGTCAGCAACAGGGTGTTAGTGATTCTGATGAGAGCTGTTTCAGTGCTGTGGGATGGACAAAAGCTAGACTGTAACTTTTCATATAGACTGTGTGATTGGAGGTAGTTGTGGAGTTAGGCAGAATCAACTTTTTCTCTTAAAAAGGAATAGGAGGGTGGAAATTGGCCTGTAGTTGGAGAGGACTTCAGGATCTAGTGTGGGTTTTTTGACTTAGGACCTGACAAGGGCAGTTTTTAGGTAGGGTGGGACATGGCCAGTTTGGAGAGAGAGGTTTATGATTTTTATGGTAATGAGCAGAATGATTGAGTGGGTGTAGACTTTGAGGAGAGAGGGAGGGAAGGTGGCCCAGGGAGCATGTAGACGGTTTCCAGCCAGCTGTGTGGAGTACTGCATCACCTGTTCAACCAGAGCCTTCATCTTCAGAGGATTCCAGTGCTATGGAAGACATCCTGCCTGGTCCCAGTGCCATCCTGTGGCACCAAATGATTACAGGCCAATAGCACTGACCTCACATGTTATGAAGGTCATGGAGCGGCTGGTGCTGTCTCACCTCAGAAGCCTGGTGAGCCCTTTCCAAGACCCACTGCAGTTTGCATATTAGCCCGAGGTCGGGGTTGATGATGCAGTGACATACCTGCTGCAAAGGGGTTACTCCTCCCTGGACAGACTGAACACCACAGTGCGGGTCATGATCTTCAACATCTCTTCTGCCTTCAACACCATCCAGCCGAGACTGTTGAGGACTAAGTTAGAGAAGATGCAGGTGGATGCTCCCCTGGTCTTGTGGATTGAGGACTACCTGGCAGGCCGACCACAGTTTGTGAGACTGCAGAGCTGTGTGTCTGACACCCTGACCAGCAACACTGGGGCTCCTCAAGGAACTCTGCTGCCTCCCTTTCTATTCACCACCTACACAGCTGACTGAGTTGTGACACCTTCAGAAGTACTCGGATGACACAGCCATAGTTGGGTGTGTGGAGAACGGACGGGAGGATGAGTACAGGGGCCTTATGGAGTGTTTTGATGGGTGGTGTGGGGAGAATCACCAGCAGCTGAATGTGGCCAAGACGAAGGAGATGGTGGTAGACTACAGCAGGAATAAGCCCCTGCCCTCCCCAGTCTGTATCAGTGGGAAAGATGTGGACATAGTCTCATCTTACAAGTTCCTGGGTGTCCAACTGGACAATAAACTGGAGTGGCCACGAACTGAGGCTGTTTACAAGAAGGGCATGAGTAGACTGTACTTCCTGAGGAGACTCACACATGTTTTACCAGTCTGGCATGGTGAGCACCATCTTCGTTGCTGTGGTTTGCTGGGGATCAGGCATTAAAGGGAAGGACACTAACAGACTGGACAAACTCATTAAAAAAGCAGGGTCTGTTGTTGGTTTTAAGCTTGCCAACCTGGAAAAGGTGGCGAGGGAAAGAGTGCTGTCTAAACTGCAAACAACCGTGGACAATCCCTCCCACCCGCTCCACAACACTGTGGACAGACTGAGAAGCAGCTTCAGCAACAGACTCCTGCTGCCCCGCTGCAGCAGGAGTCATTCCTGCCGTCTGTCTGTGACTGTCAGAGCTGTGCTCACAAACTTGGACTAAAGCATCATCACAGGTGCATTTCAAACTTCTCAGTTACATTGACTGTGCTTTTATCTTCTCTTTAATCTGCTTCTATGTGTATGTATGTACATATTCTTTTATTTTGTTGCTTCCATGTGCGTGTATGTGTATATAAGAGTCAGTCCTGAGGTTTGAAAAGCCCTTTCAGGGACTTGACATGATGACCCTTTTCATATGTCTAAGATCATCCGTGAACCAGGGAGCTGAGCGTGTGTGTCACAGTCTGGGTCTTTTGTGGAGCATAAGGTTCCAGTATAGCTGCTGAAGGCGCCTAAACTCAGCAGCGTGGCAACAGGAGTCAATGTAAATATTAAAATCATCAAGTACAACATTTTAGGATGTTGTGCAAACTGACAAGAAGAGGTATATTTCAGGTATAAATATTGGTTGTGGTTTTGGGGGAGGTAAATGAGCACTAAAGTACAGGACTGTGGATTTTCAAAGGAGCAGAAGTTGGGGACAGACAGATGAGATATGTCAAGGCTGCTGTGACAAATCACAGCAAGGCCCCCACCACGGACAGTTGTGAGGGCCCTGTCTAGTTGTTGGAGGTGCAAGTGCTTTGAGTACCTATAAGAATATACAGCCTTTTTTCTTTTTATTTATTTCCTCCTGTTTCTTTTTGGGAACCAAAGCTAACCTGAAAAAATGTCTCATCCTTAAATCAGCAGGTAAGCAGTTATGTCATGCACATTACAGTTCACATTCCACAAAGTGGAGGATGAGTTAATGCTGCATATTGTGTCTGTTGTCAAATACTGTTTTCCTCACATTCAACAACCAAATCTAACCAATATTTACATAAATATAACGTGTGTATATGTGAATTATTAGCGGAATGCAGGGCTTTTATTGTAGTGTAGGATAATAGGGGGGTGGTCTCAAAGTGACTTTGACAGGAAGAAACTTTAAATGGAACCAGGTTCATATAGAGGATCCTCCTATGGCTCAGGAAGGAAAGGAAGAAGAAGGACATACATCTGGCAACAGTATTCAGTTTATTATGTTACAGCTTACAAATGTATTGATAATTCATGTTCTATTTTAATAGGACATGAATTATTAGATAATAAAAACACTGTGGTGCAGGAGAGAAATGAAAAGTTTTGTTTTTATTATAAATGCTCAAATAAGCCCCATAAGGTCCATTTGTGTCCTTCTCGAGGTGTCCACAAGAGGGCTCTATTTTCAAACATGCTGCAGTGGTGCCAAGGTCCTGAGACTGGTTTGGTAAGCCCCTTGACTTTTGCTGATGTTGATGTAGTCTTGCTTGCAAATGGAGGACTGTCCCTTATATCACAGGGTCTGAGTCTCATACTGAAGCCCTCACTTTACTAGTTGATTCCTATCCTCACCAACAATCATAACCTCTGAGTAATGACCTAAGCGTAAAGCGTTCAGGTATCTGATTTCCACCTGGACTCTTCAAAGGCAGGTGTGTCTAAGAGAGCAATGGAGGGTCAGACCTTTATACAGTCTATGGGTCAGACTAATAATAATAATAATAAATTATATAATCTTTGAACTGAATTAAAAGAAATTGGCTTCAAATATTAATTAATTAATTAAAATGGCTTCAACAATAAATGAGTAACCTTTTAACTATACAATTATTAACTATAAAATGTTATTGAATCATTTATAAAATAAAACGTCCGCTGTCAAACCTACCGGTGACGTCATCAACGCTGCCACCATGTTTTTCTCTCCTGTTCAGAGAGCCCGTGTTTTCAGTAGCAGGGTAGTTGAGACGGAGCGTTAACAGTCTGCGGTTTAACTGGGCTTCATGCTTCAAGTCTGGCCGGCGGTACTGGGAGGACCGCAGAGGGAGGAGGCTGCACCGCGCAGCAGAGGTAAGGAACCAACAGCAGTAGCCTGTGATGCGTGAGACCACGGTGAAGCTGGTTTTAGGTTGGATATTCGACATTCAGCCTTTCCAATCCCACTTAAATGTGGTACCGGAAAACACAAATAAGACCCCTGTTTTTACTAGTTCAGAAGGCTTCCTCCATTTTATAACATTATATATAACATTATTATAACATTTCTATAATAAACAAATGATTATATTTCAATAGCTTCCACATCATACTGAGGGGCTCCAAACCTCATCTGAAATGTTGTACTGAGACACACCCCTTTTTAAACAGTTTCAAAGACTTCCTATATTTTTTTAATCAAAATTCTTATAGTTAAAAAAACAATATTTGTTCCACAGCTCCCCCATCCTGTGGGATACTACAAAACAATGTGCAAACCCTTACAAACTGGCAAAAAGAGGTGTGTCTGCTCTGTCTTTATTAGTAGAATAATTTAGTTGAGGTTTTGAGCCCCTCGGACACATGATGTGGAAGCTGTTGAAGAAATATTGTTTTTTTTTTAGTATTAAAAAAAATAGAAGGAGCCTTCAAAACGAATAGAAAGGGGTGTTTCTTGTCCCAGTGCTATATTACAGATTAGGTTTCGCGTGATTTGGTCACGTAAACGGAAGCTATGGAACACAATGTCATTTCAATGTCCAACCTAAAACCAACTTCACCGCGGTATGTGTGAGCTGCTCACGCCGCGGTCACCACGGATGTGAAGGAGCGCGTCTTGCCTATTATCAGAACCATTCCAGTGATATATGCTGTGGGTTTACTACAGGCTGCCTGATCGATATCTGCATGGCTGTGATAGCAGTGACCCACCAAGTGTAGCCCCTTTGGGTTATGAGGGGCAAACAACGCTGCTTATGTAGCAGCCAGGTTTGTTTGAAGTAACAACCTATAAGCCTATATCATCGTGGACATTCCTCAGAAGGCTATGATAATGTCCTGTGAAATATTAAACACTAGTAATATTCAAAGATGTGTTTGTTCAGACAAAAATATGTTAAGTGGCTCAGTGAGGTCCTTCCTCACACATACAGCATAGCACACATTGACTAAGCTGTAGCTGTGAATGTGATGCGTGAAAATAGGCTACAAACAGATAGTAATTCATTTATTTTTAAAAAGTCTTCCAAGCTTAAAACACATGTTCAATGACAGGCAGTTATTAACACTCAACCTGAAAATCTTCACACGTAAATAACGCTACACCAGGTGTAGATTAGATACATAAATCTGTGATGGATAAACTGCTGCTTTTTAGCTTGATAAAGAACAAACTGTAACCTGATAACCTGGATGTTAAAGGTAGGGTAGGAGATTTTATTCTGATGCACTTTTTGTTAAATTAGTGTAACTTCTCTTTACAATCCGATAGCAACCAATTAGTTCGGCAGTTTAGCTTTAAAGCGAAGAATATGAATCATCTGTGGAAGCTATAAAATGCTAAAAACATCAGCCAATCTTCCGGGTGGACCCTGCGCGGAGTATTGGCTGGTTGTCACTCTCTTCCTGCTCTGCGCACCAGAGAGGTACGTGCATGATGGCCGAAGTCACAGACCACAGCTCGTCATCAGGTAATGCGCGTCTCTGAGAGAAAGGGGCGTGTGTTTACTTTGGAAATCTGGCTGACTCTCACTGAGTTTTCAAAATCTCCTACCCTACCTTTAACACTGTATTGTATGTGATTGAAAGTTTATCTCACAGGCCATCGCCTCTGTTGAGAGAGTGTTTTTCCAACTTGACCTAGATGTCTTCCTGGACTCCTCTTTCAGACCATCTGTCCTCTCATTCTAGAATGTGTGTTTTGCAGTCCTTGAAATGATGTCCTTTGTCTTTGACGTGTAGATGGTTTGATGAGTCCTGAGCTGAGGAGTATTGATTGTGTTTTTACCCATGTAGAATGCCGTCACTGTCGGAGCAGCTGCATAATGTGCGGAGCCGTGCTGAGGTGTGTCTGTACTCTGGGGGCAGAGTGGTGGAGGTACGGGCTGGGGTGATGGAGATGGCTAATCTGCCCTTACCACCTTGCTCTAAATACCGCCACATCACAGCAGAGACCATGGTCATAGAAAACAGCTTTGGCAGCAACAGAAAGGAGGTAAGAGAGAAAAGGAAATACACTGGCAAGAAAAAGAATATGAACCCTTTGTAATGACCTTCTATTCTGCATTAATTTGTCATAAAATGTGGTCCGATTTATGTGTAAGTCACAAGAAAAGACATTCAACTATTGAACAGATCACTTAAACATTCACAGTGCTGGTAGAAAAAGTAAGTGAACCCTTTTAATAACTGGGGGAACCTCTTTTGGCAGCTTCCAGGAGCTGCTGATTGGACCTGCATGATGCTCAGGAGGAATTTTGAACCATTCTTCCTCACAGAAGCCATTCTTAGGATGTCTGGAATGAACGGCTCTCTTGAGGTCATTCCACAACATCTCTGTTGGATTCAGGTCTGGGCTCTGACTGGCCCACTCCAAAAGTGATTTTTTTTTTAAAAGCCACTCTGTTGTAGATTTACTTACTTTTTAGGGTTGTTGTCCTTCTGTATTACCTACTGTAACTCCTGCCAAACTTCAGCTGGCAGACAGCAGCCCTGGAATTCACTTTCCCCTCAATGATGGCAAGCTGTTCAGGCCCTGAGGCAGCAGAGCAGCCCCAAACCATGATGCTCCCTTCAGTACTCCCCTGTCAGTACTTTGTAGTCCAGTCTTCTTGACTGTAGGTCTTCAGAGATCGCTCTTCTGCTGGTTCACATCAGCAGATGCTTCCTTTGAATGGCAAACTCAAAAGTGTTTTATAAGTCAAAGTAGCTCTGCCCCAATCTAGTTTCATTGTTTGGACTACAGATCTAACTCCATATTCCAATTTCTTGGAGTCATTACCCTAAGTGTTCACTTACTTTTCCACCAGCACAACAATGTTTAATTAATCTGTTCAACAAAGACATAAAATACTGTATATAATTGTTTTTGTGGAATTAGGTACATTGTGTTTGTCTGTCCTATTAATAGGCCAAAGCTGGCTGAATCAGAGCTGAAGCGTATATTCCCTAAATATATTTCTTACATATAAGCTATAAATATATAATGTAAATAGTTGAATGTTCTGATCAATGTTGGTCTGGTGCTAACACTCCTGAGAGTTAACAGAACTGAGAACTGAGAACAGCTCATTGTAGAGACTAGGAAGAGTGAGACTTGTCAGTCAAAGTGTCCTCATGTATAATAATATTGTCTTCTATTTCAAACTGCTCCTGACTACAACATTTGTCAAACCAACTAAACTCAACTAAACGCAGCAAACATACCAGCTGGTGGCAATAATTTGGCAAGCTGTTGTTTGCTAAAAAACGCAAAGAAGAAGTAAAAGAAAGAAGAAGATGTAAACCAACACGGATAATAATCAGCTAGCTGCTGTTGTCTGTGCAGCTATCTGCTCAGAAAACATGAGGAAGAAAAACTGGTTTAGATCAAGTAGTTTTATATTCCTGCTATGTGATCTGGTGGTGTCCCCCGTGTCCCACCCTCTCTTTTCATTGGCTGTTGACAACACCTCTTTGCTTGCAGATTTGTATCTTCACCCCTTCACACACAGATTTTGCCAACTACACATGCCGACTGTCCCCAACTAGTGCAGATTGGTAAAAACTTTACCCGACAGGTAACTTCTTGGTCAAAGATGGTAAAGCGGTGACTGAAAAATCTGCCATGCTAAATCATTTTAATGAACATTTTATATCTGTCGGTTCTCGTTTTAAGTCTTTAGACTCCAATTTTAAGAACCCCACTACAACTGCAGAAACGTTAAATATGGACAAAAGTCCTACTGATTACACTTTCAGTTTTTCCCCCGTGTCTGCTCGGGATGTTCTCAAAGCCCTAAAGGATCTGGATACCAAGAAGTCTGCCGGGCCAGATAAGCTTGACTCCCAATTCTTAAAGCTAGCTTCAGATTACATAGCCGAGCCTCTGTCATACATCTTTAATTTAAGTTTGAGCTCTAACAAAATTCCAAATGTATGGAAATCTGCTTTTATACTTCCTCTTTTAAAAGGAGGCGACCCTGCGGAACTAAACAACTATAGGCCAATTTCAAAACTATGCATTTTAGCAAAAATCTTTGAGAAGCTTGTCAGTGTTCAACTGAAGGCATTTTTAGACTCCGACTTCCAGTCTGGTTTTAGAAAACAGCACAGCACTGTCACAGCCACCTTAAAAGTTTTAAATGATTTTATCCATGCTCTGGACCACAAGCAACACTGTGTAGCCCTATTTATTGACCTGTCGAAGGCATTTGACATGGTAGACCACCCTCTCCTGATTAAAACCTTGTCAAATATAGGCTTCTCAAACCAAGCTGCTGCTTGGTTTGCCGACTAGCTCTCAAATAGATCCCAGTGTGTACAAATGGCGGGTTCTGTATCGTCTTCTCTTGGGCTCACAAGGGGAGTGCCACAGGGCTCAGTTTTAGGACCTATTTTATTTTCTATTTATATTAATAATATGTGTTTTAATCTGTCAAATGCCACTTATCACTTTTATGCTGATGACACAGTCATTTACTGCTGCTCTGCTTCACTTGCACAAGCCTTTGAGTTTTTACAGTCTGCTTTTAACACTGTTCAATTACACCTGCAATCACTGAACTTGGTTTTAAATGCAGAGAAAACAAAAGTGATGGCACTCTCACCAAGGTGTAGAGGACAGGATAACTTGCCTGTAATAACAACACTCCAAGGAAAACATCTTCTATCTTCTTCTATCTTTCTATTGCTGCACTTATTTTTACTGCTCTGATAACTGTCTGTTTACCAACTTTAAAATGTTGTTATAATGTTCTTGACGTGTGCTGCTGACCACTTGGCCAGATCACCCTTGTAAATGAGATCTGGATCTCAATGGGTTTTTTTACCTGGTTAAATAAAAAAAAATCATGGGTAAAATTGTGTCGTGTGTCCCCAGCTTGCATGTTTCTATTTCAGGCTAGAGTTATCTGTAAAAACAATTGAACTTCTCTGCTTCTTCTGCAGACTCTTACATCTCTGCAGCGCTTGTCAACAGCATTGAACATCCTGGAAAAGTATGGCTGTAACTTGACCAATCCCAACAGGCCAAAGTACTGGAGGACAGTGAAACATAACAACCCTGTGTTTAGGGCCACTGTTGATGCTATCCAGGTAAAAAAAAAAAAAAAAAACTTTTTAAACAGATAAAGCAAAGAAAAATTTTAGAGAGTTATTGTTAAGTTTTAACTGGCGGTAGGGGATTTTGAAAAACAAGCCCCTTTCTCTCGGAGCTCACCCCGAAGCCACGCCTCCCAATCAATTGGTTGCGGATTGTGAAGAGAAGTTACCAAAAAGTGCATCAGAAAGAAATCTGCTACCATACCTTTAATGCAACATCATGCTGAGATATGTGAGATCAATGTGTGATCAATGTGGAACAAATATGAAGGAGCTGGACTACTATCAACATGTTCAAATAGGCTTTGAAAATAGCACACTTTTGTAAAAGTTGTGAAAGACGACATAGGAAAATACCTGTTATACCTCTGGCTGAAGCCATGTCAACAAGTACGTAACTGTATCTGTACCTATCAGCCCTACACACTATGTTTAAGGCTAACTATACACTTTACTAAGCAGAAAGGTCTATATTTACAGACCAGTGATGCATAAAAGTTGGAAATATATTTGCTTTTATTGGTTTTTGGCCATTTTTAGGCATTTGTCACACCCAAACTATTCAAGAGACAAAATATTTGATGCACCATGCGGTGCTCAGGCCCCAATGACACAGTCCTAACAATGTGCTAATTATGACCTCATATAACATTATTCAGATGTTTTGCATATTTTATCCAAACATGTGATTACCTTGGTTCCTGTTTGTGATTGTCTATATCTGTGTCTATATCTTTGTCTGATGGCTGGTCTGTTGTTTTCTTGCTGTAACATTTTAGAATTTAGTATAATATTGACTGTAGTAGGTTGAGCGACTTTTAATATCAGTCAGGGACTGCAGATTAAAAATAGCCTAATTATTATGCACTGTCCCTGAAATAAATAAATAAATTAAAATGAAAAAATCTGTTTTTTCTTACCATTCCCAGGGAGGGCGAGCAGTGCTTTGTCTCTATGGTTACACCAATCAGCAGCCAGATGGACTTAGCTTCCCTGATGATGTCACAGATCCTGATGTTGGCAGAGTTGCTGCAGTAACATTAGAAGTTATGAGCTTGAGGATGGAACTAGAAATGCTTATCAAGGTGTGTTTAATTCACTGTG
The DNA here is from genome assembly GCF_900634625.1 of Parambassis ranga. Classification (NCBI taxonomy): domain Eukaryota; kingdom Metazoa; phylum Chordata; class Actinopteri; family Ambassidae; genus Parambassis; species Parambassis ranga. The sequence continues at coordinate 20,309,513 of NC_041037.1, forward strand.
TGCCTGCTATCAATTTACGCTTGCATATATTCTTTCTGCACCGTTCTTGTTATGTTAGATCCTCACCACTTGTCTACAGAACCGAGGACAGTGTCACATGGACTCCACAAGACACAACACATTTGTTTAGTGCTTTGGCTTACCAAACATGTTTGTGTTTACATTACATTTATGTCAGGGTAATGTGAATTAATGAAGAAAACTATTTTTTAATATTTTGCTGTTTACAGTGTTAATAAACTTGTTTTATCCCAGGAGGCTCATTCCCACCCTGAGTTCTATGAAAGGATCATTCCTACACTAAGACACAAGGTAGAGTCCTTTATATATCATATATCAGACATGACATGTATTAATGTTTTTATGTATATACTGCAGATGTGCAGATACTGTTATATATCTTAAAATTAGTTCATCAGATTTTTAAAAAATACTTACTAAATGAAAGAACAAGGCCTTGGGAACAAATTTTGTATTCATTTCATTTTGATATCTCTATTCTGTGGAGACTTATCAGCATTTAAATAGGGGGTGCACACATGTGACATGCTGCCCCATTAGCGGGTAAGTTGTCACACATGTGGAGTAATTCATCACAGATGTTTGGCATAAATAAAACAAGAACACTTCAGTTTAATTAATATTCTAAATTAAATTCAGCTAGAAAAAGTTCAATTAATCATTGAATCATTGGCCAACTTCCTCCCCTCAATGACCTAAGCATCACGTCAGGTGGTGTGTGGCCATTTGTTTGTTTTTCTTTTGTAATTCCTGACAATTTCTTCTCCTGTGAGTTTTTCTTTGTTCTTTCAAAAAACAATCACAAATTGAATAACCACTAACCAGCACATTCTCTGTGTCTATTATTGGATACATTCAAGTAGTGTGACAAGTTGCCCCAAAATGGCTCAAATGTTAAATGATTGATATTGGTGTCAGACAATTAGAAAAAATATTTAGTTGGTATTTTTTACTTTCAAATGTGAAAAATGGGAAATTTGTCCTCACCTCAGTTGACAGTGTGCTTTGCTTTTCCCAGACGGGATGTGACATCACATTATGGTTAAGAACAAAACTGGTATTCCACTTTTGAGTAGTCACATACAACTAGTTTTCTCACATTTAGCTATATGTGACAAGGTCTGAATTAGATTATAGAAACCATCTAGCAGGAATGTTGATAGTCAATTTAGTTTACCAGGTTCATGATAGCTTGCAGTGCAAGTTTTCAATGACACTCTTCTTTCCTCTTAGGATGTGGGTCTCAACACTGACAGTGTGATCTACCACTCCACTTCTAGCCAGCCAGCCAGTCAGAACAAGCCTCTAGCTTTCCCTCTGCACCGTTGCTCCTCCAGTGAGGGCAGGTCTAGCCACTCACTGTCCACCAAGCAACCCCTCTCAAAAAAACACCCAGGTAAGAACATGTTGTCAGTGACAGATCGCATACATTATTCATTATATAGAATGTGTAAGTGTTTTTTTCCTAGTATTGTGCTCGAGTTTTTGCTTTTTAATAAAGTGTAATTCCATGTTGGTAGTGTAGTGTCTTTATGCAGTGTCATATTTGGGACAGTTACAGTTCTCTCAGTGTGCTTTACAAAAACTCTGAGCCTGACAAGCATTTTAGCCAACAGTGGCATGAAACTCCTTTTAACAGACAGCTGGCTTTTTAAAAGATGTCATGTCTTCAGCAGTGACAGAAGGTTTAAAAAGACTACTAGACTGATGGTTGTTCTTGCATGATCCACGGTTAAACCATCAGTCTAAGTCTCATTCACTGTATACTGCCATACAATTTACCAGGTCCAACTAAGCAGTGAGATGATTGTTGCACCCCCTTAAGACCCTGTTCCTAAAGATATGAACTAAAGCATGCTAATCCTAAAGCATGCTGCCATATTGTTTGGAAGCAAGATAGCCCAACAACACTGAAAGTTTTCAGCCACTCCAGGTGAGCTCAAGCTTCAGCCTCTAGCTTTATCTTCTGCATAGGAGGTGAGTACAAGGCCAGGATCGCGGTATGAGTATCTTCTCCTGAGCTTATAAGGAACCTATTTTGGGCCAACCAGTATTTGCTGTATTATGTGGAAAAAGGAAGACTTTAAGTTGATATTACTTACCCTCCCTCACCAGCTCAGACAAGCGCTTCATATGGCAGGGCATAAAACACAACAGGGTTCTACCCCCTTAGGGTTTGATCTTCAGTAGTTTTACAGATATATTAGGGCCGTCACATTTTTTGATGGTTGGGTCCTAACAGTCTTGTTGTGGTGGTTATTTTGTTTCAGAGAACTGCACTATTTGTGGAATATTCCGTATATCCGCCCACTGCCTCACCTGTCTCCAGGGGCTCTGCTTAGAATGTGACAGACTGTATCACTCCTACCCTGAGAGGTCCAACCACTGTCGAACAGCTGTCACATTATCAGCAACATCCAAAAACAAAGGCAGTCACAGGTCAGTAATAGTAGTTCTGTGGCAGTACTATGAGCCTTTTGGTTCTATATTTACTGTTACTTCTTGTCAGTCTGATCAAGTAGAAAGAATTGAGGAACAATGAGACTGCCTGTAAACAAGGACTGTTCTTCTAGTATCAGAGCATTTCATATCCCAGCAGTTACTCAGTTACAGATAATCAGGTCATTGGTCCACTGCTGCTGCACAGTGTTGGGTGATCACTCTCTAAACTGTCATGGCGGTGATTTCTAGTACGGTAATATTTAAACCATTCAATCACATCTTTGAAATTTGTAGAATTTGAGAAAGTGGTGCTATAAGGTCAACTCTCCGGAAAAATAAACAGAATTGTTTGTGTACCAGGGTAATAAAACTGTATTTTCTCTTCCTCACATTACGGAGGAATGCGACAGTGTAACTATCCATTTTCCTTTTTTTCAGTTCTTCTACTTGGCGTTGCATTCACTGCACTAAGGTCAACCCTTTCCAGAATGTGCTGTGTGAGCAGTGTGAGCATCCAGGCTTGAAATCCAGTGGCTCTAAAGCAGATGAATGTCAATCTGCCTCTATCAATGGTTTGTAAAGGTTTGGTGCATTCCACCAATGCAGTTATCTTCACTTCTTAACTTCTTTTTTTTACTTCCTCATACTTTAGCATGTGTACATCTGTGAATTTGGTAAAATGGGTTTCTGACTGCTCTTAGTGCTGTAGTGTCATGTTGCAAATCTCTGGTCGTTTATTGCCTTGTGTGGGAATTTAAAGTGAAACACCCCCAGGTAGACTGATTTCAACGCAAATGTGTATGTGGCTTCTTCTTAGAGTGGCAGTGTAAGAGCTGTACCATGGTGAATGCAGCAGGCAGTATTCTGTGTGAGGTGTGTGAAAGACCTCGTTTGGCTACCCGACCCCCAGTAACCCCATCACATCCACCTGTCACTCCTCCCAGACCACCAGCACCAGTGTTGGGGATGCCCGGTGACCCTGATAGCCAGGTCAGTTATGTGTGAGACACATTTATTATCCAGTATACGCTGCTCAAGTAAATAAAGGGAAAACTAAAATAACACATCCTAGATCTCAATGAATGAAATATTCCAGTTAAAAATCTTCATTCATTACGTAGTGATTATTTATACATAAAATGATTTCATGCAAATCAAAATTATTATCCCATGGAGGTCTGGATTTGGAACCATACTCAAAATGAAAGTGGAACATCACATTACAAGCTGATCCAACTTGAGCGGAAATTCCTCAAGACAAGTCAAAATGAGGCTCAGTAGTGTTTGTGGCCTCCATGTGCCTGTATGACCTCTCTACAATACCTGGGCATGCTCCTGATGAGGCTGTGGATGTTGTCCTGAGGGATCTCCTCCCAGACCTGGATTAAAGCATCAATCCCCTCCTGGACAGTCTGTGGTGCAATGTGGCGTTGGTGAATGGAATGAGACATGATGTCCCAGATGTGCTCGATTGAATTCAGGTCCATAGCATCCATGCCTTCATCATGCAGGAACTGCTGACACACTTCAGCCATATAAGGACTAGCATTGTCATGCATCAGAAGGAACCCAGGACCCACTGCACCAGCATATAGTCTCACAATGGGTCAGAGGATCGCATCCTGGTATCTCATGGCAGTCAAGGTACCTCTGGCTAGCACATGGAGGGCTGTGCGGCCCTCCAAAGAAATGCCTCCCTACACCATTACTGACCCACCACCAAACCGGTCATGCTGAGAGATGTTACAGGCAGCAGAACGTTCTCCACATTGTCTCCAGGCTCTGTCATGTTTGTCACACGTGCTCAGTGTGAACCTGCTCTCATCCGTAAAGAGCACAGGGCACCAATGGTGAATCTGCCAATCTTTTTGTTCTCTGGAAAATGCCTGCTTCTGACAGTTTGAGCAGAAACATGCATATTAGTGGCCTGCTGGAGGTCATGTTGCAGGGCTCTGGCAGTGCTCTTTCTGTTTCTCCTTGCACAAAGGAGGAAGTAGCGGTCCTGGGTATTTGCCCTCCTACGGCCCCCTCCACATCTCCTGGTATCTTCTCCATGCTCTGGACCCTGTGCTGATAGATTCAGCAAACCTCCTTGCCACAGCTCACATTGATGTGCCATCCTGGATGAGATGGACTACCCGAGCAACCTGTGTGGGTTGTAGACACCGCCTCATGCTACCTCTAGGGGTGAGAGCACTGACAAAATGCAAAAGTGATCAAACATCAGGCAGAAAGGATGAGAGCAGAGAAATGGTCTGTGGTCAGCACCTGCAGAACCTCTCCTTTATAGGGATTGTCTTGATAACTGCCTCTCATTTCCACCTGTTGTCTGTTCCATTTGAACAACAGCGGCTGAAACTGATTCACAATCAGTGTTGATCCTAACTGGACAGGCTGATTTCACACAAGTGTGACTTGGAGTTGCTTTGTGTTGTTTAAGTGTTCCCTCTATCTTGAGCAGTGTATAAGTCTTTAATGATATTTTAGTATAATAATGTTATTAGTTATTATACTTTCTCTCTGTGTGTCTCTTGGCTAGTGGGTGTGTCAGTTCTGCACCTATCTGAACTACTCCCCTGCTACAGTGTGTGAGATGTGTGACCTAGCCCGTCCAGAGCCTGCACCCCTGCCTGTGAAGCTCCGCCCTCCCTCTCCTGTCAGACGGGTCCCTGCTCTGCCCATCAAGCCAAAAGAGCCAGCCCCTGAAGACCTGGACTCCTGGAGGCAGAAGCTGATGAAGGAGGAGGGGCTCAAGTTGATCCAGCTAATTAAAGCAAGTCACCTTTATCATATAATCTGTAGATCATCTGCGGTATTTTTATGATCAAAAAAGCCCAATGTCTTTTTCCATGATGGAAAATGTTTTGAGGTCAAGGAAAGAAGGAAAAATTTCATGAGTAAGGACTACACTGCTCATGAGGTTCAGGTCAAATCAGGTTAACCTTGTACACGGCAACATAATTATTTGACAGTGGAAGCTGTTTACATGGATGTGCCATAATAATACCACAATGTTCCAAAGGTACATGTTTGCTCCATGTATTTTTTAATTGTTAAGATTTGTTCTTTGTTCTTTCACATCAGCAATTTTTACATTTTTACAACTATGGTTTAGTTCACTTGGTTACTGTTAAAAATAAGCCCACACTGGAAGGAAAATGTAATAATACCAGATGCATAATACACACACACAAAAATACAGTCATGGCCAACATTATCAGCCCGCTTGCAGAAGTGTTGCACTTTTTGATTTTGGCCATGACTGCATGTAATTGTTTGCTAAAAGTGGACATTGGCTGACTACTATTGGCTGCCCAAGGATAGAAAAGGAGGGGGAGAGAGGAATTTAGCACAGTCATGCAACAGTGGCACACAAGACATACACCTGGAGAAAAAAAAGAGAGGATGGTGGACTTTATCCAGTGTCCTTTATGTCTTTGTCAGGATGGGGAGAAGAAAGGAGTGAGTCCAGAGGAGGTGTACACAAGCCTGAGGGTAGCTGGGGACAGCAATATCCTGCCCTGCAAGTGGTTGAAGACAGAGCTTTCTCTGCTGTTAGACCAGATTCAGATGTTGGTGGCAACATCCTCCCTTCAGTCAATTTCTGAGAAGACTATAATGGAGCATACAGTCAGTATGCTTTTCTTAATACAAATAAAATTGTATTGAATGTTGTCTCACTGTTACTGTCAGCTGTGTTTTCTGTTAGTAACTGGCAGTCCTCTAACACAGATCAAGTCACATGAAGCTCCTGCTGAGGATGTCAGAAAAGAGCTCGACCGTGCAGAAAGGGAGAGAGTGGTCCAACTGTCCAGAACAGAGGCCAAGCTAGCCTGGCTGACAGCAGGGGGTGACACAGAGAGAGCTGCCAGACAAGCTCTGAGAGACAGACTCACCAAGGTGACAGATCAGTGTGGATAAAAATTTTGTGATTCTTCCTTTTATTTCTTCCTGTCCCTACCCTCTCAGGTGAAAGAACTGCGTGCACTGGGTTTTAGTGATAAAACCCGCTGTCATGAGGTTTTAAGGCAGAGTGGTGGTGAGGTGAAGGGGGCCTTGGCTCTGCTGCAGCGACCTCTTCTGGAGCCCTTCCACTGTCGCATTTGGTGTAACAAACCAGAGCCTCCTATAGACATCCATTACCCTGATAAACAGGTAAGAGCACATACTGTGTAAAATAACTTGTGATATCAGTCACTGGATCACACTGTGCCTGCTATATAGCTATATATATACAGTGTGGAAAAAAAGTATTTAGTCAGCCACCAATTGTGCAAGTTCTCCCACTTAAAAAGATGAGAGAGGCCTGTAATTTTCATCATATGTATACCTGAACTATGAGAGACAAAATAAGAAAAGAAAATGTAGAAAATCACATTGTAGGATTTTTAATGAATTAATTGGTAAATTCCTCAGTAAAAGAAGTATTTGGTCACCTACAAACAAGCAAGATTTCTGGCTCTCACAGACCTGTAACTTTTTCTTTAAGAGGCTCCTCTGTCCTCCACTCGTTACCTGTATTAATGGCATCTGTTTGGAGTTGTTATCAGTATAAAAGACACCTGTCCACAACCTCAAACAGTCACACTCCAAACTCCACTATGGCCAAGACCAAAGAGCTGTCAAAGGACACCAGAAACAAAATTGTAGACCTGCACCAGGCTGGGAAGACTGAATCTGCAATAGGTAAGCAGCTTGGTGTGAAGAAATCAACTGTGGGAGCAATTATTAGATTAAATCTCCCTCGATCTGGGGCTCCACGCAAGATCTCACCCCGTGGGGTCAAAATGATCACCAGAACTGTGAGCAAAAATCCCAGAACCACACGGGGGGACCTAGTGAATGACCTCCGGAGAGCTGGGACCAAAGTAACAAAAGCTACCATCAGTAACACACTGCGCCGCCAGGGACTCAAATCCTGCAGTGCCAGACGTGTCCCCCTGCTTAAACCAGTACATATCCAGGCCCGTTTGAAGTTTGCTAGAGAGCATTTGGATGATCCAGAAGAGGATTGGGAGAATGCCATATGGTCAGATGAAACCAAAATAGAACTTTTTGGTAAAAACTCAACTTGTCGTGTTTGGAGGAGAAAGAATGCTGAGTTGCATCCGAAGAACACCATACCTACTGTGAAGCATGGGGGTGGAAACATCATGCTTTGGGGACGACTGATCCGTGTAAATGAAAGAATGAATGGGGCCATGTATCGTGAGATTTTGAGTGAAAACCTCCTTCCATCAGCAAGGGCATTGAAGATGAAACGTGGCTGGGTCTTTCAACATGACAATGATCCCAAACACACCGCCCGGGCAACAAAGGAGTGGCTTCGTAAGAAGCATTTCAAGGTCCTGGAGTGGCCTAGCCAGTCTCCAGATCTCAACCCCATAGAAAATCTTTGGAGGGAGTTGAAAGTCCGTGTTACCCAGCGTCAGCCCCAAAACATTACTGCTCTAGAGGAGATCTGCATGGAGGAATGGGCCAAAATACCAGCAAAAGTGTGTGCAAGTTCAAAACCTTGTGAAGACTTACAGAAAACGTTTGACCTCTGTCATTGCCAACAAAGGGTATATAACAAAGTATTGAGATGACATTTGTTATTGACCAAATACTTATTTTCCACCATAATTTGCAAATAAATTCTTTAAAAATCCTACAATGTGATTTTCTGGATTTTTGTTTCTCATTTTGTCTCTCATAGTTGAGGTATACCTGTGATGAAAATTACAGGGCTCTCTCCTCTTTTTAAATAGGAGAACTTGCACAATTGGTGGCTGACTAAATACTTTTTTTCCCCACTGTATATATATATATATATATATATATATATATATATATATATATATATATATATATATATATATATATATATATATATATATATATATATATATATATATAGCTGTTATGCTCTCATTGGAAATAATGGATTCCACCCTCAAGATATGTCAGTGCATGCAAATGTCTAGTCTGACAGCGCTTAACTCAGTGCAGCCAGTGTGTGTGTGTTGGGGTGAACTCCGCTGTGCAAAAGAAGCAGAGAAGTGTAAACCCAGAGACCGTAGACACAGAGAGAGAATATGCGGTGGGATAGATTACATGTAATATGTCACTCAACTCAACTCAAACAAAAAAACAACAAAACAAAACATTTTAAACACTTTTATAATAATTGTATTATTAAACCTGACATCCAAGATGTATTTGTGTCTGTCTTCTGTTCAATTTCATTTTTGCAGCGCATATGTCGGAGGCTACTAGCAGTGTATGACCTTCCCAGCTGGGGTCGCTGTGAGCTGGCTTTATCATTGCTCCTTGAGCACAGCGCGCCCTACTCACTGGAAGATGTAGTGCAGGCTGTACGAGAGTCCCACGACAGAGACTTTATCAAGAGAGTGCTAGCTAAGGAGTGCCCCATCTGTCTTTCTGTTTTCCCTCACAGTAAGGTATATAGACAGTCAGTATTTCTAAGTTCTTTATCACTACAACATCCAGCGTTCCCAGTGATTTTCTCCTCCCTATGTCCCTTCTCAGATGCAGTCCCTAACGTCGTGCCAGTGTTCAGTGTGTTGCGGTTGCTTCCAGCAGCATTTCACCATTGCTGTCAGGGACAAACACATCAGAGACATGGTGTGTCCAGTCTGCTGGGAGCCTGACATCAATGACCCAGAACACCTTAACAGCTACTTCTCTACATTGGACATCCAGGTGAGGGAATGTTACTCAGAACACTCAGAAAGGGGCATAGTTCAGTTCAGTTCATTTCATTACAGTTGAATTCAATTCAATTCAATTCAGTTGTCATTGCACAAGAAGTACAATGAAAAATCTGCTGTGCAGTACCTGGGTAAGTAATTTCATACACGTCTACACATCAGTCATACTTTTAGAAATAAATAATGAACATAAATTGAAATACATTGGAGTGTAGCACTACACAACTATAAAAAGAATCATGCTGTGTCATATCATGTGGCAGCAGAGAGAAAGTGTTCAGTTCAGTTATTGCTCTGGGAATCTGTCCTTCAGTCTTGAGGTGCAAGCATTCAGCTCTGTAGTGCCTTCCAAAAGACAGCAGAGCAAACAGGTGGTGGAGGGTGTGTTTTATCCTCCACCTTGTTGATATGGCTTCAGCGACAGGTAGAGCAGGCAGAATAACTCTTAGTCTCTAACTCTTTAATATTTATTATAGCTATGCAGTTATAGGCCTATGCTGCCAGGGGACATGAATTGAATTGAATTGAATTGAATTGAAGAGCAGTGGCAATTGGGTCTTCTGTGGATCTATATGTTCTGTAGGCCTTATTGAACTCTATTGATGTGGATCAAAATGGGCGAGTAGGGTGGAGTATTTAAAAACATTTTGTGATCACAGGAGTGGGTGCTACTGGTCTGTAGTTATTAAAGTGATCCTCAGTTCTCGTCCTGTGGGCAGCAAAGCTGCATTTCATTCTTTCAGGAGGTTCTGGACGTCTTTAGTTATCCATTGTTTCCTACTTAAGAAAACACAGATGCACACGGATTAACTCAAGTGTATCCAACTGATGCTGAAAATTGCTGAAAACTCTGCAGATAGCATTATTTTTTTAATCGTTTTTACCACCTACTATTTTCAACTGCCTTTGTAAAACATATGCTAGTTTTATGATATTATTAAATTAGTTGTACCTGTTATGATCATCATCATTATACCTTCTTACCCAAAGATGAGACTGTTGTCCATTTTAATGTAACGTGAAGCTGGACCAGCTTTTGATTTTGTTTTCCAGCTGCGTGATTGTCTGGAGCCAGACGTCTATGAGCTGTTCCACAAGAAGCTGACAGAGCAAGCTCTAATCAAGGACCCCAAGTTCCTCTGGTGCTGCCATGTAAGTATGGCGTTCTTAACAAAAATGATGTGCAGTTTAAACATGGCCCCCCTTACAACTCTCAAGAAAACAGAAGACTTGTTGGCTATACATCCATCCTGTTATTGTGATATCAATATCACAGGAAAATCAAATGGAATTTCTTGGTACAAATATTCACATGGACACTTAATAAACTATAATGGTTTAATAATGGATAAACACTTGAGGAACACATTAGGATTTTGTTTTTTTAAAGTTATTCTGATGCTTGCTATCTGTCATGAGCACCTTGAGGGATTTTAGTTAAAATTTGGTAAAAAAAAATTGAATTGAATGAATTTTACAGCTTGGTGATTCTTGGTCATCTCAAAATTACCTAGGACAATTATTACAAGGTTTACTACAATTGTCAAAGGAACAATACATTTATTTCATATTTATTTTGCTTCCCAGTGCTCATATGGGTTTATCTATGATGGAGACCAGCTGAAGGTCACATGTTTTCAGTGTCGAAACAGTTTTTGTGCGCAGTGTAAGAAGCCGGTAAGTATTATGTGCCTTATTGTGTTGTCTTTCTTTTCATGTCAATGTCATTTGTCATTGTCAATGCTTTTTTCCTACTTATTACAGTAGTAATAGATAGATAATAACTAGCAGATGATTTGATGAGGCCTTAGGGGTCTCATAAATGCTTCCTTAAAACTGAATAATCCAAATTTAAATTAACTTATTTCCTATACAACATACTTTCAGATAGGGGAGTGCTATGCCTACTGCTGAGGTGTTTGTGAGAAAAAAAATATTTGAAGTCTAGCACAGCTAAATATTAAAGGTGGGGTAGGAGATTTCATTCGGATGCACTTTTTGTTAAATTAGTGTAACTTCTCTTTACAATCCGATAGCAACCGATTAGTTCGGCAGTTTCACTTTAAAAAGAAGAATATGAATCATCTGTGGAAGCTATAAAACGCTAAAACCATCAGCCAATCCTGCGAGGCGCCCCTGTGCGTATAGTTGGCTGGTTGTCACTCTCTTCCTGCTCTGCGCACATCAGAGAGGTACGTGCATGATGGCCGAAGTCACAGACTGGTTGGGAGGCGTGGCTTCGGGGTGAGGTAGGAGAGAAAGGGGCGTGTGTTTACTTTCAAAATCTGGCTGACTAACTGAGTTTTCAAAATCTCCTACCCTACCTTTAAGGTTGCAGATGTTACTGAACTGTGAAAAAATATTTAATATTTATAAAATATTTAAATATTTACATTGTTAGGTAAAAGTATTATTTCTATAGGGAACATGCATGAATTTGTTTCAGTACCTTTGCTTGTTTGCAGTGGGAGTCTCAGCATGCAGGTCTGTCCTGTGGACAATATCAGTTATGGAAAAGAGAGAATGACCCAGAGTACCAGAGACAGGGCCTGGCTGGATACCTCAGAGACAACGGCATAAGTGAGGACACACACACACACAGAATTAACTTAATATTTTTATTTAATATTTTTTAGCTGAGACTTGTGTCTGCATTTTGACTTGACTATACTTTATGAGCAATTGTTTTAAACCCATTGGTGGGTTTTGCGGTTCTCCTCTTTGCCTTTTCTGTAGTAAGCATGGGAAGTCTCAGGTGTCCAAACCTCTTATCTACTGAAAGGGTGTTTTTTAGGGTGTTACACTTGGCAGGTGAGGTCTACTGAGATTGCTCTGTCGAGTGCACAAGAGTGAAAACAAATGGACCTAGACCTATAAACAAGTGTGTCTCTTTCTGCTTCCAAGAAGACTTGAATGTAGTTTAAATATGAATGCAACATGAACAAAATCCATCTAAATGAACCAAGAACAGGATGTAATGTCGACGTCAATGTTTACTGAGAAATTACAACTCAACATTTTTTTTAAATGTCTGGTGTACAGACATCATAATAGGTGTGCAGTCAGGCTCTTCCCTTTGAGACCTTTGTTTAGTATGTTTTGGTACATAAAAATGTCTGTTCTTTACCAGTTCTGCTGTTATTCTGGTTGGGAATCTTTTATCTTTTATGTGTTCAGGACCTCTGTGGGTGGATCTTGCAAGATCTCACATGACTAAGATCCCTCTAGTTAGTTAATGGTCAGTTAACAACCAGAAACTGTGTCTGGGCCATGTGCAGGAATATTTGACGGCCCATCATTAGAGTTTGAATGGGAGTGAAGTTTGCTAGGAAGGGATGAAAGGACAGAGTTGTAAACAGGAGCTGATGCCTCAGCCCTCATTGAGATGCCCACTTTGGCTGCTTTCCCTTTAGTCCAGCATCCTTACAACATATCTCCCCAATATTTATTTAATTATGCACCTCACAAGTTCATTTACAGGTCAGCTAGGCAGCCCCCCTTTTCTCTTACCAGGGCCCACCTGTTTGCTGCCCTGCTACCCCAGAGCAGCCCCTCCTCCCTCCTCCTAGATGCCGTCAGTGGGTTCACTTGAAGGTCAGGCTGACATGATAACTTTTGGCTAAGTGCCTGCACAGTAGTCACCTCCCACCTTTGTTTTCTACTGACTTAGGACAACTCTGCACAGACACACACTCATTCTGACTGTATTCTTTTCACCCAACACACAACGTCCCTATACCATTCTTTAAGGCGATTTTCCCCACTAAAACTCCCTTTCTTGTATTTCCAAATGTCACACCAGCCCCACTAAAAATTTACACATTGACATCATCACTGTGCATCCAAAGCTGCTGATGTCAGGGTCCCTTTTAACATTACTCACAAGTAAGACCCAGAAATTCAAAGATCCGCCCACCTGCAACATTTGTGCCCAATATCTAGATAGAAGATGGATGCACAGTTTTTTTAGTTAAAGGAAAAGTTACTGATCCAGAAGAATTTAACTAATGTTGTCCATTATGGTAAGACAATAAAATAATACTTTTTAAGGGACTGACACCACTCTTGCCTGTCACCATTCCTGTCCTCCTCTTCTCTCTCCAGCCTGTCCCAACTGCCGCTTTCAGTACGCACTGTCTAAAGGAGGCTGCATGCATTTTTGCTGCTCCCAGTGTCGTTACCAGTTCTGCAGTGGCTGCAACAACCCCTTCCACACTGTAAGTCACATACTGTTTATATCATGTAGTTTTGTGATCACTGTCATCTGACCAGACAGAAGGACTCAGTCTTACAGTCTTACAACTGTGTATGTGCATGTTGACTGACCTAAACAAGTGTCTCCTCCTGATTTACATCAGACCTGTGCAGTGGACGAGTGCAGTGTGTCTGGACTGCATGCCCACCATCCCAGAGATTGTCTCTTTTATCTCAGAGACTGGGAACCTTCCAGATTGCAGGTTTTATTGCAGGTACTCTCAAATTAATTTCAGATCCATTTCATTTGTACATCGTCTTTTACTTTTAAAATTGTTGTGACAGCTTGTTTCACACCTTCTCGCCCATTCATTCATTATGTCCGGCTGGACATGACAATATTCAACTTATTGAAAATATATAGTGAAGTAAAAGTGGAAGTAGGAGAAAAAAGAAATTACCTTTTATTACTTAAGTAGTGAAGTAGTCCTAGCCTACTTCGTTACATTACATCTCTGGGTGTTTCCAGCTATCTTGGTATGCTTTGTAAAATGTTTTTGGGTTTATAGTAACAATGTGTTATATTTTCATGTTAGAATAATGGTGTAGCTTTCAACACGGAACCCCCTCCTGGAACTCAGACAGGTAGGCTATGGCTCAATGCATTTATTTCTCTGGTCTTTGTATGTCAGACTATTAAAATAAACAATAACATTGAACGTGCTGAAAAACCTTTTCTGCTCACAACCCCAGTTATGTCTACAAACTGCAGACTATTTTGTGTTTTTTTCCTAACCATATATGACCTCAAAATGATCTGAGTGTATTCTTCATACATATGAACCTGAACATATGAACTTTAACATTAAAGAGTTCATACACTGTTTTATTTTTGTATGCCCTCCTGTTGTTTGTCTCTCATTCTTCTTCTTTCAGGTCTTTGCAGGGTGATAGAGCAGAAAGATGAGGGGGGACAACAGCCAGATTCAGCTTGTGGAGCTCAGACCCAATCAGGGCATGCAGGACTCTGCGAGTATGACGGTTTTATTCAGTATTTGCTCATATCTCCAACAAACACAAATATCCTAAATATAACAGGTGGTCATGCCTCCCAGTCATATTTTTTAATGTCAGTTTACTGACGGTTTTGATTTTAGCTACCTATGTCCCAAAGACTAGGTCATAAGTCTGAAAATGTTTTTATTAAATATTTCTCCTTAATCCAAATCAGAGAGCTTATTTTAATTAAGTAACTTTGAAGAAAGGACAATGTCATATTTATCACTGTGGTGCTTTTTTCTCCCTTTTACTCCTTAGTCAGGTTTGTCCTTTTATTCAAAGTTCTACTGTGAGTGAAAATTGTGGGGGTATACCATGAAGGAACGTGGACAGAGCCAAGCTTTTTGAGTGAGCTTTCTTAACAAAGCCGAAGCTCTTGATTAGCAATAACTGGCATCAGGTTGATTACCTGCAGCTGTACAGCTTAAGTGAAGAGAAATTCAAGAGGCAAGGTAACGCTAAAAGTGATTTACGAAGGCCCGCTTCTTATGGACGGCAACAGAATAGACACCACATTGTGTTTATTAACAGAGACAGCGAATAAACACGCACTGACGTGTTTTACTATATTTATTTCAAGAACCTGACTGTACAAAAAAATCCAAAGTCAAAGCTAAATGTCTCAAAGTAGTCCCCTGTAATTTGAACACTGCTGATGGCCCAGCTCATCACAAACTCAAACACACTGAGGAAGAGATACAAAGACAAAATGTGTGAATTGGATATATATATATATATACATATATATATATATATATATATATATATATATATATATATATATATATATATATATATATATATATATATTCTATAGTTGTGGAATAAGTATCAGAATTCACTCACATATGCAGTTAACACATTCATGTAAACAGTTTACTTATTTATGATGAAGATTCTCAGTCATCCAGGTCATCATACATAGATCAAGAAAGCCATCTATGTTAAGCTGGAAAAACCTTCCCTTGGTGGATTCAGACATCATCTTTCTACCACATACAATGCAGCTTCCATCCATTCCTAGGAAGTTTGCACATACTCACAGCAAGAACAAAGGGCTGTCAACCAGTCCCCTTCCGGCAGTTTCATAGTCGTCTTCAAGAAAACACTACAAGTCCAGACGCCTTGCTTCAATCTTCTCTAAATTTATTTCTGGCATTCAGTTCATTGAATCTGTTAGTACTGTAAAGTTAATTCTATATAATAATAATAATTTCATGCACTTTCATGCTTTGCTGAGAAATTACCTTAACATTTATCAGGGACGTTCAGTTCCAGTCCTTGAACTGAAGTGGTTCCATGCTTTATTGCATTTCAGAATCAGAAATACTTTATTAATCCCAGGGGGGAATTGTTTGCATTCTAGGTGCTCTATGCATACTCAGAAACAGGTTAGAAATATAAAATAGGGTATAATAGCAAGAATAAAAATAAAAATAGAATGTGTTTTGCTTTGTCAGATAGGAACCCCAAACGGAAGATTATGGCAGAGAATAACAGTCGTTGAGTAATGGGTTAGGGTTAGCAATAGTATGATGTACTGTAGTGCATATAGTATGAACTTTAAGTACTTTTGCACAGCACAACACTCTTCACACTTAGTGAGTAGAGCAGACTTTTTTGACACAAACACTTCTCAGTCACCCCTTCTATTTGTGTAGTACAAAACAGGCTTTTTATGAACACCAGAGAAAACAGAGAAATAGAAGAGGCTAAAAGACATCCAGGGTCAACAGACATGGTGAAAATAGTTGTTGCCGCAATCCAAAACTAATTCTGTAATTAAACAGTAAACCTTTACTAAACGGTTATATCCCAAAATCTCAATGATAACCTTTTTACTGTGGGGCCATGACTCAGATTTTTCTTCAGTTTAAGATGTGTGATGCCATACTTTGACATACTGTGTGGTCTGGTTAACATGGTGATGTGCTGCTATCCAGGAAGCATTACCGGGAATACCTGGTCAGCCTGGTCAACAGCCACTCGATTGACCCTGCCACCCTCTACAGCTCTAATGAGCTGCTACTGGCCTGCAGAAGGTACAAGGTGGATGACACCCACAATGACGGAGAGGACACCTTCACCTACTACAGCAGACTCCTCAAGGTGAGTGTGATTGATAATGGTCGTCTACAGGTGAACAGGAAGTGTTTAATGTCCAGAACAGGTTTGTTAATAAGGGGCAGACTAGATGAAAAACTAATTCTGCAAAAACAGGGTAGACAGTGTAGACAGGATTTTATGATCATAAATACAATGTCAGAAAGTTCAGTGAATACCATGATACAAAGCCCACAGTTTGTTCCCATTGTGTCTTTGTCACATACGGACACATGATAAACAACTTACATTAAGAAGTGGAGAGCGGTTTGTGGTCAACATGATCAATAGTCTAATAGACTCCAGCAGAAGTCTCAGGAAGTTCCTTTATATACAGTGAATTTTGTTGTAGAAAAGTTGGGATTAATAATTTCAGTTTTTTTCTCTAAACAGAAGTTTTAACGCTAACTAAGCAACAAATGGAAGCAATTTGATACAAACAGTGGGCCAAAGCAAAGGTTAACAGTGAGTGAAAACAAAACTTATCAGCACAATGGAGATGCACCTTCTGAGGCTCAAACCTGGGTTTGTCAGTGAGGCAATGCAGCCTTCTGCAGACAAACAAAATGTTTGTAATGACAAAAGTACATTATATTATTAAGGCGTACTTGTGAAATATTTTTGTTGAAATAGTTAATCAAATTTTAAAACACATTTAAAGAGAATATAGTATAAATAGTATAAATATTAATTAGTGTATAATTTTGTCACAGCTGGGCAATAAAATTAATTTCAGTTATTTTTGAACTAATTTTCACTTCTGCTTTACTATGGGTTACAGGAACAAAATACCAAAAACTATTTAATATAGGAAACATTTGATTACATTTTCTGATTCTATGGGAAAAGTTAGCCCTATGCAGCAAACACCAGATTCCCACATGCAACGGAAGCCATGCAGTAAAAGATTAAACTTGGCCAAAAACAAATCCCCAAAAAACTAACATTTCAGAGGGCTGTATTTTGCAAATGGTTACAATTATAGTACAATTATAATTGTGGATTTCTCCATAATATTGATAGGTGTACGTGAATTTTAAAAAAATATCTAAGGGGGTCATCCGGCTGATGTGCATGAAGCTGAATGATTTCACATGGAATGACCCAATAACATTTTTAGTGACCTATGTTGGCTTCTTTCTAAAGGAACAAACAGAAACACTATCAGTGTCCTGGCATCTAAAATGTGGTGACATCTGATTTAGTCATTTTAATATGTTCCTTATGGTCTCTCTGCAGAAACTTGTGGATGAAGTACCGCTCGGTGACAAGGTGCCACGCAAGAAATAACAAATGCTTCACTTACAGTTTCTTCCAGTTGGTCATGATTAACAAGAGACAAGTTAACACCCGTATCTATACGTGTTCCTCTGATGGTGTACGTACAGCAGAAACTTTGTGTTGTTGTTTCACTGATCAACGTGTTCTGTGTGCACATACTTTCACAGTGTACAGTTGTACAAGGAGTAATTGTTAACGATTAGGAAAGTCAATTAGGATTGATTTTGCTTTGATGTTGCATTTATAATACACTAGAAATGATTTAACAGTTTCAATCAAACAGTTGTCACATTGAGTCGTGTAATGCTTCACAGGGTTGCCTTATGTTATATATATAGTAAGAATAAGCAGAGAATAAAAGCTCAAACCCAACCCTTAGTTTGAAACCCTGGATGCTGAAAATGAATCTGCTAACCCTCTCATCCCTCTGCATGACACACACTCATAGTGCTGTTATTAATTTCTATGTATATTTGTCAGTTTTGTGATTGTATTTATTGCACAAGAAATAAAATAATGTACCTGGAACAATAATGACTGTGGAGTTATTCTACAGTAGATTGACACCAAATAGTTCATATACGCTAATAAAGGCTGATTTGATGTCTTTGTCAAAATGGATTGTATTTAATCCCGTGGGCTTGCAGAAGACTTTTTATGAAAAAGCTGATGATCACCTGGACACAAATATGTCTGTTGATCAGCTACAGTATCATCTACACATGATGGTCTTTATGTTTTCCTTGTGCATATAACGGAGTATGTGCACAAGCTTGAAGTTATTGATTTTGCTGTTGGTGTGTGGATCCTTTAAGAGTGTATTTTCTTCTTCTCTTGCCCATCTCCACCCTTGATTTCACATACATGCCTGCAGACCAGAAATGACACAAATGGGTCACTTTTTTGTGACTCATGAGTCACGGTTAGAGCTGGACACAGAGCGCCCCCAAGCGACATGTCAAAAACGGCAGTCCCGCTGAATATTTGAAGCTGTTTTTGTTTTTGTTTTCATTTCCCACCATCCCAGATCAGCAAAGTTCATACACTTAGTGTTTAAATGTAGCCTAATACTTTTTCATTTCCTTTAAGGGCCGTCATTATGTTTTTTTAACTTTCTGTTTAAACTGCACAGTAAAAAAGCAGCAATACCCGCGGGACCTGTCCATGGTACTGAAAGCCATGCTTATTTCTTTACTCTTTCTTCAGCCTGGGACTCATGGTGAGACTTTTGCTGTAACAGATCTCAAAGGCAAACCACTGAGCGGCGGGCAGCGAGGCAGGGAGAGGGAGGAAGATGATGTCATAGTTTTCAGTCTGAGCAAAGGAAGAAGTAAATGACCGCAGTCTTCATCGTTCTCATTCGTTCCTGTCCCCATTTCTATGCCAGAAATCAGTCCGAGCATCAGGACCCTTCGAGGGCAGGTGGCGACAGCAGCGGAACTCGTTAGGCTGGAGGAATCAAAGCGGAAAAGCTTTCCTGTCAGCTGGATGTGAGCGGATCATGATGTAGCCTGAAGCGGACTATCAGCCGATGGAGAGTTCCTATTAAAACGTGATATAGACCAGAATATCGGAGGAAAAACGGGGCTACGTTTAGTTTTCGTTTTTGTCTTCTTCATGTATTATGAGCAGACGGCAGTGTGGAGAAGCTAGGACTGCCCAGAAAGGAGGAGTAGGAGACACACGCAGAAGGGTGTCGACGGAGAGAGGCAGGGGCAGAGAGAGGAGGGGAGAAACGGGGGGAAAATAATAGAGTGATATATTTCAATATACTAACAATGGCGGCTAAATCGGATGGAGTCCTTAAGATGAAGAAAAGCGACGTGGCCTTCACACCCCTGCAGAACTCTGAGCACTCGGGCTCGGTACAAGGGCTCCACCCAGGCGGCCAGTCAGACTCTGCAGGCACCGGGGACGGGGACTTCGCCAACGGGGAGTCGCGGTGCTGCGGCGGGGGAGGCTCAAACTCGACGTGCCTTAGGCTAAGCAAGGAACAGCAGAAATACACGGTGTGGGACTGCTTATGGATCTTAGCCGCAGTGGCCGTTTATATGGCCGATGTGGGCACGGATGTGTGGCTGTCGGTTGACTACTACCTTCGCCGCGACTACTGGTGGTTCGGCCTGACGCTCTTCTTTGTGGTGCTAGGCTCCTTCTCGGTTCAACTCTTCAGTTTCAGATGGTTCGTCCACGACTTCAGCACCGAGGACAGCGCCGATTCGGTGGCGGATTGCTCCCACATGGATGGGAACAAACTGCTGAGTGGCTCGGCTTCGCACGGCGACGTTACAGCTCAGCATCACCCGGCCACGCCGCAGAGACAGGCGTCGACAGCCAGCAAGAACACCACGACCAACAGCACCGCGAGCACCGCGCTGGGCAGCAAGAGAAAGAAACGATCGGCCTACTACTCCTTCTGCGTGTGGTTCGGTCAGTCCGTCATCCACATACTTCAGCTGGGCCAGATATGGAGGTAAGATGAAGGCCTTAGGACGGCAAACAATGATTTTATGATTGTGTGTGTGTGTGTGTGTGTGTGGGGGGGGGGGGGGGGGGGGGGTAAATTAGGGGTTTTAAAATGAATGAGCAAAGGGCTTGGCTAACAGCACCGTGGTGGCCTCAGAATGTTGCTAGCTCGTCAGCATGGCTACCAGCTGATGCCTCTACAGGACCAGAATGAAAGGGCTGACAGTGATTACTCCCTTCAACGTGCAATGACACAAATGAGAGATTTCATATGCTTGTCAGTCACACAGTCCACAGTCAGGTGGATGCTGCTGAGAAGTGACCCTTGCAGCCTTGTGTGGAATGCATAGCTGACAGTGGATTAGACAGTGGTGTTTTTAAGAAGGACTGAATTCATGAATAGTGACAGGGCATAGAGTTTGCAAGAGAAAAGAGAGTTATTTTTGTTTGTAGATTGTCCCCCTGTTTTCTGGACAGTCATGCTGGTCCAGATAGAACATTAGGTCAGCTGTATATAGGCTGCACTTTCTTCAGAAATCATCTGTATTAAGAGATGATTCCATGAATAAAGTCTAGTTTGATTGTGTGTCACCTGCAGATGCACACCTGTCTCAGGTCCCAGCAGATCTTACCAGCATATTTTCAACATTCACTGAGGTGTAGCCTTTGACTGCACTCTCCCCACACACAGACAGATATCTCAAAACCTGTACAAATTAGACCAAAAACTACCATCAAATGACATATTTCATGTAACAGAATGGGTTCTGTTGGACAGTAGTGTGCCTGTTGTGGATTGGACACAGTAACAGTAAAGGATAGACTATATGCTATTTTCATATTGCTATACTCTCGTTTGCTCTGGTTTTCTTTGTTATGCTTTCTCTAATTGCTCTTGCAATTAAGTGCTGCCACACACAATCATGGAAATTAGAGGTGATGAGAGAGGATGGGTGGGTCAAGTCAAAACATGCAGGTGTAGATACAAATATGGATCAAACAGAAATGATATTAGATCCATCTTTTTAATAACAAAACATGCTAATGAAGTAATTAATCTAATGGGCTGAAATACTGACAACTGAAAGAAAACAGTAGAAGTATTTTTTCTTTTTATGCTAATTTTTGACTGAGTCTTAAGTGGCTGGGTTTGAACAATGCATTTATATCTGTTTTTAACAAGCTCTCTCAGATTGTTCTGTGCTGTTTTCTTATTTCTCTGCTGTTACACAACACGCAAGCTTCAAGTGCTGCTTCAGCAGTCAGCACATGTTTGACCACCTTTCAGTTGCTCTGTCTGTCATATGAACAACACACACTGGATTACAATTAACATTCACATGTTTGATTTTGCCAACTTCCTCTTTGGACAAAAAGCAGCCCTTAAAATGTAAGTCCATTTTCAGAATGTGGATATAGGTTTAACCAGGGTTAGAGTTAGGTTAAGGTGTGTGAAACAGTGTTTATTTCTGTCTGTTCTAAAGGCTCAGAGGCTCATCCACCTCCTGCATTATTCAGTCTTCTTCCAATGCAGGAAATGAGTTGTGAGACAGGAAGGTGTGTGTGTGAGAGAGAGAGAGCATCAGACACTGTCTCTCTCCCTTAAGCTTATTTTACACAGTGTGCCCAGGTGGGAGGGCCAGGCCTTTATTCTGTTTCTCATGTGAAAGGTGGAAGGAAGGGTCAACCTTAGGCACAAGAATTCATGTATGAGCATGAACAAGTCTGCATGGTTAAAGCTCATCTAGGGTTATTTTGGTAATTTAAAAAAAAATCTGCCAAGGCTGCTATATTTTTAGGTTAAAGCAGGTTTTCCTTACTGTTGAAAAATGCTAAATAAGTGTGTCAGAGGTAATTCACTTCAGAAAGCCAAAATAGACCAACCAGACTTAAATATTAAACACAGTCATACATGCAATAAATCCTTATCCTTTATCATAAATATATCACATGAATAAATGACGTTTCATTGTGCCATAGAGCTCTTTATTAACCAGATTTAAGTTTTAGTAAACATGATTGAAATCATACTGGACTCATGATAAAATTACAATTACTGTTTAGGATTTGCCTGGTGTGCTGTCTCAAACAAATCTGCTAGAAGGACTATGTTCTAGGCTGCAGCTTTAATGCCATTAGGTCAGATTTAATTTCCAAATGTTTTACTGACAATGGAACTTAATTTCATGGTCTATTAGATTGCTGCTAAATGATGCTGCTGGTGATATTTTGTTGGAAAGGTAGAGGGCATGAGAAACAAATCATTAACAGACAGAAAAGAGAGACCCATAAAATGTAGGCCATAGACAAAATAGTCATGAATTCATTGAACAAGCTTGTGCCTTAGGTGTAAAAATGAAAAATAAAAACGTTTGCCTGTTGCAATCCAACCTTTTCTGATGAAACTGCATAGCTTAAGCTAAATTATTTAAATTTTTATATCTGCACTCAGAACATATTTAGTTAAAAATTAACTGTATATAAACTGTTTCATATATACAGTTGCAAAAAAATTATGCAACCCCTACATTGCATTTTAGGTTTATTGGCAAAATGTAACATTTTTCAGGTGTTTGCAATAAAGAAATTACACAAAAACAGTTTACATAGCTAAGTAAAACTAATATTATGATAGAATTTTATCCAAATTCAACACTAAATTCTACTTTCAATGACTATTGCAGTCTCAAAATTATTCAACCTCCTTAATAGAATTCCTCATAAGAGCACACATTTAAAAATCAGGTGTGGTCTTAAGCACACCTGACATAACCATCAAGGGCTTCATTAGTTGCATCAGGTGTGCTTGAGATAGGACAGCTCAAATACTCAGACTGTTGATGGTGACGTTTGCTTGCTGTAGAGCAATGAAACTACATTGGAACGTTTGAGGTGTATGGATCGGTGGTATGTCTGGAGGAGAAGGAATGAAGACAAGAACATCGTGCCTACAGTGAAGCATGATGGAAGTGATGCTCTGGGGCTGCTTTGCTGCCTCTGGCACTGGAAAATTGCAGCGTGTGGAGGGCAAGATTCAATCAAGTATCTGGAAATCCAGCGCCATCATTGGGCCTTCCAACGGGACAATGATCCCAAACATACCTCAAAGTTTACCAAGGTCTTGGAAGATACTAGAGTTGCTAACACAGTCGCCAGACTTGAACCCCTATTGAAAATCTCTGGTGGGATTTGAAAGGCGGTTGCAGCACGCAAAACCACATAGTGAACTAGAAGCCTTTTCCATAAGGAATGAGCTAAGATTTTCCAGGAATGCTGCCAGAAGCCGGTGTCTGGCTGTGCATCTATCACAAGCCATTCATATCACATTTCTGCCATACTTTAAACGGCGTTTTTTACGTCGTACGCCATATGGCGTATGGCGTTTTCACAGTTTAACGTCATACGCTGTACGGCGTTTTCCAAACGGCCACTCATAACGCCGTACGGCGTTTTCTAATATTCTAATGATCTCCGCCCCATAACTTGCTCAGCCACTGCAGTTTACTCTTTATCAGCCTATCAGCAGAGAAGAAGGTCAGACCACACTAATTCATCACCGATCTCCTATGCCAAAAAGGATCGCTTCGGTCTGGATCATAGAAGACTGTATATATAAGCCCGGATACTGCACAGCCATCATGTTTCATGAAAGAAATAAACAGAATTTTGTTTACAATAGCATTTGTTCACCTTTCTACTTACTTCTTCTTTTTGTCTTACACACTTAAATCACAGAGAAAAGAATGTATGTTTACTGACTTTTTAAATCAGATTGGATTGATTTCCATGTTATTTAACACACTATCCTGAAGGACACACACCACGTTTTGCAAGTTATGGGGCGGAGATCATTAGAATATTAGAAAACGCCATACGGCGTTATGAGTGGCAGTTTGGAAAACGCCGTACGGCGTTAAACTGTGAAAATGCCATACGGCGTATGACGTGAAAACGGTGTTTTCTGCGGCGTACGACGTAAAAAACGCTGTTTAAAGTATGGTGGAAATGTGATATGAATGGCTTGCGATATGCATCATGTTTGCAGCAGGTCATAAGATGCTTATTATGATAGGGTCGAAATAAATTTGTACACGTGCACATTTAGCATTTTATTAGATTTTCTTTCTAGAATTCTATACTGGGATCTTTGCTGTTTCAAATCATTCCATATCATAAACCATATTATTTTCCTATTTCAAGTGAAAAGGCAGCAATGATCATAGGGAGTAACGCCATACTCCTATATGTTACCATAGCTTCATCTCAGGATGTTCGAAAGCGGTTGTCCCTCTCTGATATGCTGAGTTGAATTATTTCTTTGTTTTCTCTAGGTATTTCCACACCATCTACCTGGGTGTTCAGAGTCGCCAGAGCACCGAGATGGAGCGTTGGCGTTATTACTGGAGGATGGTCTATGAGTTTGCAGATGTGAGCATGCTGCATCTACTGGCCACCTTCCTAGAGAGTGCTCCACAGCTGGTGTTGCAGCTGTGCATTATCATACAAACACACAAGCTCCAGGCTGTGCAAGGTATTACACAAACACATGTTGTTGCAGCCATGAACCAACCATGATGATGCCAAAAATTATTATTTGGTTTTGTAACTAACTAAAGCTAGGGAAATCAAAGCAACTGGATTGTTCTTATTCTCAGGAAATTAATAATAAGATTAGAGATTAATCCAATAGGTTTTGGTGCATTCAGAGCACATTGAAACTAAGCAAAATAAATTGGGCTGAGTGGAGGAGCAGTGGATCGTGTGTAGTCTAGACCTGTAGCAACATAACTAAGGGTAAAAAGCTCTACCTCAACCAAGGCTGTGCACAGATCAGGCAGGGAACGTACATACAACGTAAAGACCAAGTTACAAATTAACTGTCACCTTCCTGTGACTGTGGTTTTAGTGTTTAGTGTTGGGAAATGCCCTAATTTAAAGTGAACAAATTCACCAAAATCACAATATGTGTTGTAGCTTGTCTGTTTCCACTTTGTCTGGTTTTCACAATGCTACTGGTTGCAATCAGCTAGCGATGCAGCTAAGTAGGTGCACTAGCAAATGTTAGCCTTTAGCAAAACAAAAAAAGTGGAGTGTTTTAAATTAAAGATGCGAATTTTGTTTATGGAAATGCACACTAGTGACAGTAGTGTTGCAGTCTCCTTTGGGAAATGTGTTGATGACCTGACCACATAATCTTTGTTCTGCTTTTGTTGGCAGGTAGGCTTTACAACTTGTTCTGATGCAGATTTGATTTTGTTTTTTTTTCCCACTCTTTTGTGTTTCTATAGTATTGCTTTGTGTAGCTCTGAAATTTCTTTTTTTATTATTTATTTCTTTTTTATTCTGCAATAAAAATAAACAAACAGAAGGACAAAAACATGGGTAAACAGGTGCCCAATGACCAATACAAAAAAACAAGGGCAAGCAAGGGTCTGTGAAACACCATATCTTCTTCTGTATAATTCCATTTTATATATACATTTAAACACATACAAGACAATAAAAACAGACAAAAGACAAGACAACACATTCACTCATACATCGTTTCACACATTACTTTATAGTGCTTACAATTTCAACATTGTACTAAACAGTTGTTAGCGTTTACATAATGTTGCATTTAATTAGATGGATGGATTGCATTTTGCTTGCTATTTACCAGCTAACATTAATAATACATAAAACCCTTTGGGACACAAAAAAAAAGCAATAGCACATGCCTAGACGGTACCCGAACCTCGCTGCTGCCACTCCAAGACTACAGGGCATTAAAGATGTTTCTCCATACAGCGTAGAACTGCTTCTGTTTATTCTTATCTTCTGACAAAGATTTCTCAATATTTAGATAATATCTCATTAATGATTTCCATTTTTCAAAACCTGGTGTATTTTCGGTTTTCCAATACTGTAGTATTAACTATTTGTACACCAGTGAAGAGAATGTTATTTGTCATCCAAAAGGATATCTGATTTTAGAGCTATCTTTAAGAAGACAGATCTTCGGTGTCTCTGGCTGCCTATAATTGAAAGCCACCTTTTCAATTTTTCTGTGTGTATTGTATTTTTTCACAGTACCAAAAGGCATGCATAAGGGAGTCACTTTGGCGGCAGCACTTAAAGCAAATCGTAGCTCTGAAATTTTATTTGTGTCTTTTTCAGGTATGACAGCAGCAGCCTCACTGGTCTCTCTAGCCTGGGCCCTGGCCTCTTACCAGAAGGCCCTGCGAGAGTCTCGTGATGACAAGAAACCCATCAGCTACCTGGCAGTTATCATCCAGTTCTGTTGGCACTTCTTCACTATAGCGGCCAGAGTAATCACCTTTGCTTTGTTTGCCTCTGTGTTCCAACTTTACTTTGGCATTTTCATCGTGCTGCACTGGTGCATAATGACCTTCTGGATTGTTCACTGTGAGACAGACTTCTGCATCAGCAAGTGGGAGGAGATTGTGTTTGACATGGTGGTGGGCATAATCTACATCTTTTCCTGGTTCAACGTCAAGGAGGGACGAACAAGGTGAAGACAAGCAACTCCAATTAGTGTTTGGTAAACCAAAACATTACAAGTTCAGCTTCAGTCGCTATCATTCTTCTTAAGATTTAATCCAAGGTATTCTGTCATGTTTTAATTCAAAGATTTGAAGACATGAAGTTTGCGCAATCAACTACATTACAATCAAGAATTAGACAAGAAAAAGTTCAGAATAACAAAGTAAAAGTTGTGTCATGTCACACACTTTTTTAAGGTGGTGAGGTTCCATAAAATGAACAAAATTATTTCAAACATCATTTTTAGCAAGGTTGATGTTTTATTATGTTTCATTAAAATCATACTGGATTACATGCAGGTTGATACATAATGACCATTGATGGTATGCTATTATTGGTGATGCATTGTGAGATACACTGAGCCACCATAGGGTGTAGTGAGGGTTTTCGACAAAATAATGAACACACTGTATAGTGTACTATATAGAGAGTGATTTTGACACATCCTGAGTGTGGAGACTTTGGCCACCACTCCTTAAACGTTTACAAAAAAGCCTTGCAGAGCACCAAAATTGACAAACTCTAGAAATTAATTTCATTGTTCTTCCGGCCTAACCATATACGGTTTGGTCAATTCGGCAAACTATAAAGAGTGTAATTTAGACAGCCATTAGTGGATGTGAGTGACTGCTATTTGTCTGTTTTTTGTTTGTTGATTTGATACAGTTAATTTAGTTTATGATAGGCCCTTTCTAAACAGTTTTCAAGGATGACTTCTGTCATGTGAAACAAAACATCTGGTGCATCAATATAACCGTTAGGCAATTATATATGTATCTGCTGTAAAAGTTGGACATTTGCACATAGAGGTCTATGGCGATTGACTTGCAACCACTCAGAGAACTACAGTTACTGGTGCGTGGAGAATACTGCTCTCAGTGCTTTGTGGTACCTTTACAGATCGGCTAATACCATGTCATCTTATTGGGTTGCTGATTTCATTGCATACAAATTAATATAGTACCTGCTAAGAAATCATAGTACCTCATTATTATTATTATTATTATATATTAGTTATAGTAGTAGTGTGCACTTCAAGAGGCCAGAAATGTTGTTGTCCACAATATAACACATCAAGTCCTTTCAAATGTTAATGATTGCTGAAAAATTACACATAATGACGCACTGTAAAACATTATACAGTGACATTCACACTGTTCAATTTATTTGTTTGAAGATAATGTTGTTTATAACATTTTTAGCCAGTGTGTTTTCCTGAAGAGATCTTTGCAATATTCCATTCCATCCATTTGATGTTTAGGCTTGCCTTGGCTTAGTTTACTAAAAAACTTAAGAATGATCTAGTAGCATTCTAGTCAAAATATATTTACTGGATATTCACTAATAATCTGTTTCTCTGATTAATTCCTTTTCACAATGTCTCTTTGCAGGTGTCGCCTTTTCATCTATTACTTGGTGATCTTGGTGGAGAATACTGCTCTCAGTGCTTTGTGGTACCTTTACAGATCGGCTAATACCACTGACGCCTTTGCGGTGCCAGCACTCTGTGTGATTTTCAGCAGTTTCCTCACTGGCGTGGTTTTCATGCTCATGTACTATGCTTTTTTCCATCCTAATGGGCCCCGTTTTGGACGGTCGTTGAGTGGCCAGGGCCTTGATCTGGACACTACTGCTCAGTTTTCCACGCTACCATCTGAAGGTGCCACCAACTCACTCCGCTCCAATCGTGGTACTAGCGCTACCTTGGATCGTGACATTGGAAAGTATTCGGAGCGGGATGGGTGTATGCCGGTGTTTCAGGTCCGACCCACAGTGCCATCAACCCCATCATCCAGGGCTCCCCGCCTAGAAGAGACCATCATCAAGATCGACCTTTGTAGGAACCGCTACCCAGCATGGGAGCGACATGTTCTTGACCGCAGTATACGTAAAGCAATCCTGGCCATTGACTGCTCCCTGAGTCCTCCCAGGCTACAGTACAAAGATGATGCCTTGGTGCAGGAGCGGTTGGAATATGAAACCACATTATAGTTCTACTTCACTCTCAGAATCCACACAGATTTCTACTGCTTTTCCATAAAAAGCAGAAACTGGCAATAAAATTTTGTGACTACCAACCCTCATATTCTTTATTCCTGTCCCCCTTTTATTTTTCTGTTCCCTGGAATTAATGTTCACACTGGACTATTAATGAAAGAGTGATTTGGCACAAGTTCAGCTGATGTAAATGGACATAAGAGAAGGCTAGTTGTTTCCACTCATCAGGGAAAACCTAGCTTGTATCGACTAAGTACAAAAACAGCCTAGTGCTTTGACACTTTGCTCAAAATCAACAAGAAGTAGATGTGTTGTAAGTAAAGATGGAACATGCCTATCCAGACAAGAATCAAGTCATCAGATGTCTCACTTTGACACCTGAACTGCACATAAATTGAGTTTGTGTGTTTGAGAGGATGTGATCCCACATTTAGCATCTGTAAAAACCTGAAATGTCACTGGATGCATGCCCTAGCAGCCACAGCTGGGTGGATACTTTCATCAATGTAAAATTCATTGCTACTGTTCTCTTAGTGCCAAAAAAGGTTCTTCAGAAACATCTTCTGGTTCCTGAGGAACAACTTAGAGATGGTTGCGTAGTTCTAAAAGTTCTCTCCTTTCATTCTTCATGGACAACTCAGATATACACTGAAAGATGATCCGACTACAAGAAGACAGTGGTCAAAGTAGCATGTACGCTCAGCCATGAAGTCAATCAAATCTTACTGGAAGAAATAAAAAGGAGCAGGAAGCGAAAGGTGACCGAAGTTTATAGTCATTCTATCAAAAGGATACAAGTGAAACACACAATGCCAAGAATCAAACTTCCTGGCAGCTAAATTCAACTTTCTGCACAAATCTCATTGCGTGACAATAGTAATCTATGCTTGTGTGTGGAGGGTATGTGGGAGAGAGGGTGAAGCAGGTGATGGGATTGAGGTGAGAACAAAAGAGAAGAGATGACAATGACAAGCAGCCATCTCAGCCAAACTAAACCAACCACCAGGATGTACAGTACTCTGATACAACATGCAGCATTTTTTACTTTGGAGATAAAGTAGAGGGTACTAAAGTCATTGTAGTTCTGTGCTTTTTGTATGTTTATGGTGTGCATGTGTTGGAGATATATTTATGCGTGTGTGCATAGATGTGGTGTTTGAGAAGCAACTTAGGAGGATATGGGGTTTAGCTCTCAGCTGATATGGATTACTGATTTTTGTCATTAAGCTTTTATTATTTCATGTAACATTTTTTCAACCTGTGCAGACACAACACGTTAGTGTATGCTAATAAGAACACAGTACAGAAAAAGCCTGATTGAGGACTGTAATACCATATAAATGATGGAATTCCAGCATTCTTAGTGAGATATATTGCAGTAAAAATATAACTAGTGGGTGTAACAGTACACATTCTCAACAAGCTAAAGTCAGGAAGAAATGAACTGGCCCAAAGACCTCTCCCATTTTAAATAATGTCCTTTAGAATTTTGCCACATTACATTTGTGACATTACTGTACAAATAACCAAAATGATAGGACCTGTGTAAAACGAACTGGTCTGCAGTTTGGTGGTCACAAAAGTCAATTCTAGTTTATATATTTAAATTTATAGTTTATCATAGTCTACACTGTCAAAGCGCAAAGAACACATCCAGCTCATCACATTGTGATGCACTGGCCACACATCTGATGCTGAAGGTAGCATTTCCGTGTCACTTTTTCAGCCAGTTGTGCCTGATCCAACAAGAGGTTGCTGAAAAACTGGCAGTACACTCAACTGTCATTCAAACCCGCTGTTTTTAGATTGTTTGTACTTTCTATTTGGCTGGTTAAAAAAACATCATGGTTGAAGTCACTGCTGTCATGGTTACAGTTCATGTTCCAATCGACAAATATGATTTACTGTCTGAAAAAGCAGATGACATCCAGAAGAACATTCCATTTATCCATTCTTTTAGGTTGAAAACAAAGTGCTGCCTTTAGTTTTTCAATGAGATACTTTATTGCATTATGCATCCTTGATGCTGGTAGTGAGAAAGCTCCCTCTCTGCTTAGACACAACATTTGCATATTAATGTATCAGTAATAATAATCTGAAAGTACAGCATATGACATAGACACCTGGCAGCCCATTATGTTATGAATATTTTACATGTTAAATACATTTTTCTGGTAACGTTTACATTCCTTTCTTGACATGATACTTTTAATTTTCCTTTTAAAAGGAAGCATTCCTATGTCTTCTACTACTGCTACTCAAGTAATAGAATTCCATCTTCCTAAAACAAGAAACTAAATGTGATAAAATAATAGATATAGGTTTAAGGGCAATGCAAGAGGGGATGAGCTTTAAACTTTAGCTGAGCTCTGTTACCATAAATAGAGCTTCTTCTTCACAGCATGTCAAATCCGAATAATTTCTCCCATTCTAAATATGCACCCTTTTATTACTTTACACCACAGACTCAGACTGAAGTGAACCAGGATTACATTGTCTAAATTTACTGTTACACTAAAAACATACTTTAAATGGCTCCCGCATGTAAAGTCAGTATAAGACATCTGCAAGTTTTTTTGTTTTTTTTTTTTATTTCTAACCATCCTCCTATAATGTTTAGCACTTAATCCATCCTAGCCATCCTATATGTAAGGCTTGGCCTGATGGGAAAAAGGAAATCATTACAATTTGTAATTGGCACAAAAACAAAATTAACAACAAAAAAAAATTTTTAAATGTGTTTATTATGTTAGACCATGAATATTCATAACAGAAGAGAGTGAAATATGTTGCTCTGAACAGATGCAACAGACCACCTATCAACAGATAGGTCAACAGACACCCCCCTTAAAAAAAGGTCTGTATGACTGCAGTCAGAATGGGTTAAGGTTGTGAAGAGGTTTACTGTAAAATAGTAAGAACACTAAAGGCAGAATAAAGCTGTGGTGCGGAGTTTCTCCTTCTGCATGGACCTTAATGAAACAGGTCTGCTTTGCCACTACCACTCAGCAGTTTGTAGTTTATAGATGAATAGCTGAGATAGGTACAGAATGGAAAAGTTCCCTCTCCAGGACACCCCACCTTACAATCCAAACTCAGACAGAGTCAGTGACATCATTCGTAGATGAGTTACATCCATCATGTGTAGCTATTTCAGTTCTCTCACATTTACAGATGGTAACGGTGTGTCTGCACCAAAGAGAATTCCGTTGTGTTTTGTTACATCACAAGTGCATTTCCTCTGTCTAAGGATGACAAAAGGAGGGGGAAAAGCACAAAACAAGTGTTATTCACAGAATTGTCTTGTTTAACCAAACATCCCAGAGCACACTGAGCTGTATCTGTGTTATGTGTGTGAAGGTCAGTACATACAGTACATAGAGAAAAGAAGGATGTGTGTTAAGGATCTGCTGTTCTAGAAATGTTTCCACTGCTATTTGTTGATTAAATGGCATCTATTAGTTATAATGATAACGTTGTAAAGTTTGTTGAGTGATAGACATAGCATACATACAGACAAACCCTGTCCTGTCTGAGGCATGTTAAGGGACCATATCAGTGCTTCTTCAAGTTAATACGTCTGCAGTGCAGACCTGATCTGCACAAAATGTATCCAAATATACAGCCAGCATCAGGAAATAGTTGCAACATGTAAATTTCAGACAGTATGTAGTTCAATGAGCTCAAATGTGCAGACACAGTTTCATGGCATGTTACGTTTTTATAGCTGCTTTACGCGCATATTTCAGTGGCTCATAAAACATGTCTGCTTTGCCACTACCACTCAGCAGTTTGTAAAAATGTGTTTTTGTGTGTAGTATATTATTGTGCTGATTTGTAGACTTGATTTCATGCTATTTTGTTTCTTTGCCTTTTGCTGATGTGAGAGATTTAAACAGGAGAGATTATATTATTTTTAAAGGTGCAGGCTGTGTTGACATGAAAAGGATGTGCACATAAAGCCTTTTGTGTCTCCAAGAAAGCTGTATGACAAAACGTCTCAAAGTGATGGCACTTAAGTGAAAATTAACTAAATCTAGAGATGTGCAGCAGAAGTGATTCTTTCAGCTTCTGCTGCAGGGTTACTGGTTTAAATTATCTATGGTTAATATAGCAGGGTTGTTTTTTGTTTAATTATAAAAAGAGCACACATTTTGGGTTGACATAACAGAGAATGGCACACACTGTACAAGGCTTCATTTACACAGCTCATATCCTGGCCAAAACCAAATTAGTTTATTCTTACTTTGACTTATTTTGGCAGAATGTGTACTGTAGATGACTAGGGGTCATAAACAAAGTGAAGGACAGCTTCAAGTACCAGATTAGAAATCTCTCAAATGTTTACACTCTGTGTAAATGCAGCCTTGCGAAGCATTTTATGTATATTTATTTTTAATGTCACCTAAATACTGAACATAAAGCTACCTCAGTTTGTTTCATGGACAGAATGCTTAGGAACTTAGATTGAAAGTATGAAACTCAGAACCCCATAAGAAATCCATCCATCAAAGAATATTGAAACTGAATTTGGAGACTAAAACAATCTACATTGTTTATTCTTTCTGCCTTGTTTCCTCATTCAAGAAACTCAAAACTGTTGAATGGTCGCCTGTAACAGAGGATCTTCCATTAATGTCCTCAGGTGCTCTGCTCTGATTGGTGGTGGGTATCCTGCAAGAAATGTATCAGATACAGGGCATGACCTCCTCATAACTCTTCTAAGCTACTTTCTGTGTTTGTTTGCCTTAAGAGAATAGTTTTGGTGTTAGTGTGTGGATGGATCATACAGGTCATTTTTATTTAGGAGTTTTAAATGAGTTCTGCAATCTTGGAACTAATGAAATTGTTCGGAGGAGCAATTCATTTTCAAGAATCTCTACAGGTCCAGATGCCTTGCTTTAACCTCTTGACTGGTGTGTGAGTGTGTGTGTGTGTGTGTATTTGTTGTTTTTACTCAAAATAGCATAATGTGTCAACAACAGTTACTGTGCTTATACTATGGCTTCTTTTTGGGTCGGATAAAAAGAAAGAAAAATACAAATCGGACATTTTCCTTTATGCCTCAGATTGTTTTGCTGCTTTTAATCAGCCAACAAATTAATAGTTACAGTGAACAGTAGTCCAAGAGACTTCAATAAAAGAGCAAAGAGAAATATAAGAGGAATGGACATGATCAACATGTCTGGCAGACGTTAAAGGACCTCTTTAATCCAAGTATTTTTTATTTCTAACCAAGCAGGGAGTAAACGTGTTGTAAAACAACATGACAAAGTCAAAATACACAAAAAAATGTGTTTTTTTAAACTTAAATGCAAAAATTGGACATGACATGACTGAGTCTCCCCCACCCGGTTTTACTTCTGTAGTGTTTTTCAGGCACAGAAAGCATTTCTGATATTGATAACTTTCAGCATCCAATATATAAGGAGATAGGAATGAGAGTGTGCTGTCAGAATGAGCAGTCTTTCACACAGTTTAGCCAAATGTAACACAAGTTCAGACAGGTTTAAAAGTGAAAGTCTCTGGCAAGAAAAAATATTAAATAATTTTAGACTTTAGACTTCCACCCTACAGCAGTATGTATCCAGGGTTCTCTGGGATGTGAACAAGTGATTCTTGTGAGCATCTTGATTCAAACTCTTTATTCACCAGCTATAAACACAGTTTTAGCAGTCTGGACACACCAGCCAAACAAAAACAGAAAGTGACACTAACAAAGTAAAATCATGGTATTTGGACCTGAGCAGCAGTAGTTCCAACTTTAGTACAAGCACAGTAGCAAGTGATGTAGGTATATGACTCCAGGCACACATGTTTAATCATCCTGTACAGATGTCTGTTTAGAGACTTGGTTGAATATGAAATATCACAGATACTGAATTGATCAACTTAAATGCTTATCTGTAAATAAATGTATGCAAAGTGTACATGTTAAAAAAGAACATTCCTCTCCAATTAAGTTCTGACTGTGAAGGATGTCCATAGCGGTTTGATGCCACCATGATGGCAAGTAAGTCTATACTACAGAGAAAAAAAAAGATAAATGTGGTTTATGTGGTGTATTTAAAAAAATACAAATGTTTAATAGGAAAAAAAAATCTTTTTAGTAAATTGCATTGTGTGATGGAAGTTTTAAGTGCAAAACATGCATTAAATAAGGAGAATACATTTTATTGTAAAAAAAAAAAAAATAATAAATTAAGAGGGATAACAATGATCAAAATGACATTTTTGTATATATGGGATTTTTTGTAAATTTTTATTTGACTTTAATGCAACACAAACTACCAAAATTCATTTAATAAAGTACACTGTGGTCATTTTCTGGCCCCAAGTTTGTTCATTTTTTTCCATTTATTCTATTAGGAATTTCTTTAATTTCTTGTCTATAAGAAGAAAATCATATTGTGCAACATGTCCGTCAAACTGTTGTCTTTCTCAAAACTCTACATGTTAAACCAGAAGAAATATCTGCCCAAAAACTATATTTCATAATCTACTGTACTATACATATCAGACAACTGTCCAGCTGTGGGTAGATTATAAATCTGCAGTGACTGTCTGTATGTAATCTTTTTAATTGTGATCTCATAGTTCACTAAAGCAACATCTACAAGTATAGATTTTGTAATCAGGCTGGCATTCTCTTTTCTCTGACATACTTGACATAAGGTCAGTCTTGTAGTGGTGTTTACTGACTTAAAGCATCATTGTATTATATTATATTACAAATTATTTAGAAAACTGACAAATGTATATTAATTCAATTCAGTTACATTTCAGTTACATTTTATTTTTAACAGGAAGAAATCTTATGCAGGACCCGACTCATGAGGGGCAACTCTCCTGCTGATGAAAGAGAGAGAAAGAGAGTGCAAACATGCAGCAAATATCACACATTACAGAAGCTACACCATGGATACAGCCACACTCTCCACTGCCAAATCACCGCCATCCAACCTCTCTTGATGCACAGTAGTCCTCAACACACAGGACTACCACTCCAAAGTGACAGATCTCCTCAGTGACACAGCCACATATGAGACACTGAAGAGGGACCCCACCGGCAACTACAAGAAAAACTAGTCAGCTACCTACAAAAACTGGAGAAGGACCAAATCATCAACCACAAGCTCTACTTCTGAGTCCGACTTTATCCTGGGGAAGCCACTCCACGCCTGTATGGACTCCCCAAGATACACAAGGAAGGAGTCCCCCTCAGACATATCGTCAGCAGGACAAACTCAGTCACATACAACGTGGCTAAGCACTTGGCTGAACTCCTGACACCACTGGTGGGGAACACAGCACATCACATCCACAACTCTCAGGACTTTGTGAACAAGGTGGAGAAGATCCGAATGGCCCAGACGACACCATGGTCTCATTTGACATCACCTCCCTGTTCATCTGCATCCCGACCTCAGAAGCCACAGCGATGGTAAGGAGATGCCTCACACAAGACAGCACACTCAAGGAAAGAACCAACCTCACGTCAGACCACATCTGTGACCTGCTAGACCTCTGCCTGACCACCACTTATTTCCAGTACAATGGGAACTTTTACAGATAGAAGCATGGTTTGGCAATGGGATCACCTGTGTCTCCAATCGTGGCCAACATCTACATGGAAGAAGTGGAGAGAAGAGCCCTGAGTTCCTTTCCTGGAACCACCCCCACCCACTGGTTTAGATATGTGGATGACACCTGGGTCAAAAAAGTCCAGTGCAGTGAGGAATGCTCTGATCTTTACATTGGAGAAAACTAAACAACCACTTCACGGAAGAATGGCTCAGCACAGGAGAGCCACCTCCTCAGGACAAGACTCAGCTGTTCACCTGCACCTCAAAGACAAAGGACACTCCTTTGAGGACAACAATGTCCACATCCTAGACAAAGAGGAAAGATGGTTTGAAAGAAGAGTCAAGGAAGCCATCTATGTTGAGCTGGAAAAACCTTCCCTTAACAGAGGTGGTGGTCTCAGACATCATCTTTCTACCACATACAATGCAGCTTCCATCCATTCCCAGGAAGTTTCACACCAAGTCACATACTCCAGTCACCAGTCCCTCTCCGGGAGTCTCATAGTCGTTAGCCAGTCGTTAGACACACCTGGCAGTCAGCCAGAACATCACAGGTAATTATGGAAACATTTTGTTTAGGTTTTCCAGTAAAACCTTCCCCTGGAGCTTATGGCTGACGCGTGTATAAAAAAGGATGTGTCCTCCACAGTGATTTCTTCTCTTGTTTTTATTAAACTCATGAACAAAACACGGATTCAACAAAGCCAAAAAATAACTTGCTGCTTGCCAGGTCCACAAAAATGTAACGTAAACTTAACTTGGCTTGTCCTATCCTCCACTTTCTCACATTCACCACACGGTATCACATCCCATCACACGGTCAGAAAACCGTGCGCTCCTCTTGGCTCCTATAGCCACACTACTTCTCCACACCGAATTTCCTCAACTCCTACGCAATCCGCTCTCGTTAACCTACACGCCCTATTTTCTTCTGACCATGTAATTAATAACAATCGTATAAATTTGACTAAATTATAATCATGCACATTGCTTACTTCTTACTTAAATAATATCAAATCCCAAATTACTACTCTTAAATGTCAATTTCAAATGTCAAATCACATTACCATAAATGTTCATACGGCTCCTACACATTTAGTGCTATTGTTTTTTAAGTTTTACCCAGACCCACCCACTGAGGTCTGTAACCACATATAAACCATGTTTCCCCACCAAACAGTCAGAACTGATGAAGCTGCTTGGATGAGCAGCGAAACGTCTTCAAGAAAACTCTACAAGTCCAGACGCCTTGCTTCAATCTTCTCTGCGTATTTATTTCCTATTTATAAATCTCAATGCTCCTTCTGTTTTATAAGTTAACAAATCATCCAGTTTTTGCCTAATTTCCTTTAATAATCCAAGTACTTCCTGATTATTTGATTGTTTGTGTTCTGTCTCTATGGTTTCTTAATTTCTCTCTATAATTTATCTTGTTGGGTGAGCCTTTGCTTTTTTAATCTTGA